>NC_054484.1:99728599-99888599 GCF_017639515.1 Carcharodon carcharias | reverse complement strand
GAGAACATTGGATAGCTTAGCACAAGCACGAAAGGCTGAATGGCTTTTATTGCTGTAAGATTCCATGATATATAATGTTGCACTAAAGCTTTGAATTTTACCAACTTTATGTTAATCCAAATACAATGATATTTCACCAATTCTGTGTCTCAATTGGGGGGTTTTGGCAGATGGGAGTTTGTGATGGAGATGGGATTGTATGGGAAGTGTGGAATCAGCTAATTTATGCTGCATTACATTTAGAAACTTGCTGATAAAATCAGTTACAAACTAATCTTAGCCCCTCACGTCCTTCGAGATAATAGTGGAACAAGGACAAGGCTGAGATTCACTCTTCATGCTCCATAATTATTGCTGTTTGTCTTTGAAACCTCGGAGTGATTTAATGCTCTTCATTTTATGTTTGATTTATTATTGTACGAGCTGGAGGAAGCATTTGGCTTAATGGTAGTACTCTCACCCCTAAGTCAGAAGATGCAGCATTCAACCTCACTCTAGACTTCCAACCTCATGCTTGGAATACCATGTGTAGTTTTGGTCTCCATATTTAAGGAAGGATATACTTGCCTTGGAGGTGGTACAGCAGAGGTTCACTAGATGAAGAAAGTGGTTGAAGGGGGACGGGAGGGTTGTCCTATGATGAGAGGCTGAGCAAATTGGGCCTAAACTGTCTGGAGTTTTAAAGAAAGAGAGGTGATTTCATTGAAACATTCAAGATCAGGAAGGGGGTAAACTCAGAGAGATTATTGCCGCTGTCTGGGGAATCTAGAACATGGGGGGCACAGTCTCAGGATAAGGGACTCCAATCACTTAGGACTGAGATGAGAAATTTCTTCACTCCAAGGATTGCGAATCTCCGGAATTCTCCAGCAGGAGGTTGTGGATGCTCCATCATTGAAATATATTTAAGGCTGAGATGGATTTTTGGTCTCTCAGGAACACAAAGGGCAGGCGGGAAGGTGGAGATGAAGCTGAAGATCAGCCCTGATCATATTAAATGGAGGAGCAGGCTGGATGGACGGTCTACTCCTGCTCCTATTTCTCATGTCCTTAAACTGTTCAGGCCGTCCTGGTTAGCATGAGACTGGAGCTCCAAGGTGGCATCTGGTGGGAGCGGGTACCTGGTACCCATCCCTCCTCATTATATAGATTGTGGGTGCCTATAAAATCCTCCCATTACCTATCATCTGGCATGAAGGTGATTGCTGCCAGAAAATCCTCCCGCTATTTCACCCTCTTCTACAAGGGAAAAGTTGGCTATGTGTGGCACCATTAAAAAAACTGGGAATATTGCTTCAATGCCAAGGCAGTTTGTAGCCGAATTGGATCTTCAAATGTTTGTGCCAGAGAACTAATCCCCTCTTCCCTTGGACATGATTTTTTCATTAAGATCAAAGAATGTGCTTCAACACAATGTTTTTATTACACACTGTTCAGCTGATGGTTGGTGTCTTTGCATTTTCAAAATCAAATATGCAGAGGCTTGAATTTCACATAATCTGCACCATAAATTTGTAGATTTTGGGATAGATTTTTGGTTTGGGCACTAGTTACCCAATTGGAACTGCACTCATAAGGTTACAGTTCAATTTCTGCTAAAATTCATTTGCACAAAATCTTCCACGCATTATAACAGAGGATAATCATTTCTTTTCACTCAAAAGTATTCCCTAATGTAGTTACATAATGGTGACCTGGTATAGTTTTATTAATATTGCTAAAAATGGGTTTATCACTGATAATAACCATTTTTAATAAGTGTCCAGTCCTCCACCTTGAGTATCTGATGTAATATTGCTGAAAATGTCAGATATTACTTGCCTCCATATGCAGCAACTTAAGGTAGCCACCTCCTTTCCAATGTCGGCTGCAGCCCTTTAGATGCTGCTGATGCGTCAGGTATCCTATATTGGTTCATGGCACCTTTAGAGCCATAAGGCGGGCTAGAAGGCCAATGAACTGAGTCCATACTGCACTGATGCAAAGTTCATTGGACACTGTTGCCTCTCACCCAAAATTTACCCCCTCATTTTCTGTTCAGATTAGCAAACACATCATACACTTGACCGGTTTGTAGTCATCGACAGATTGTTTCTGCTAGTCAGGGAGTCTAAAACACGGGGGGCCAGTCTCAGGATAAGGGGCTGATCATTTAGGACTGAGATGAGGAGAAATGACCTCACTCAAAGGGTAGTGAATCTTTGGAATTCTCTAACCCCAGCAGGCTGTGGATGCTCTGTCACTGAATACATTTAAGGCTGGGATAGACAGATTTTTAAGTCTCTCAGGGAATTAAGGGATATGGGGAGTGGGTGGGAAAATGGAGTTACAAACATACAAACATACGAAATAGGAACAGAAGTATTCGCCCCCCCCCCGAGCCTGCTCCACCATTCAATAAGATCATGGCTGATCTGAGTTGAAGCCCAGGATCAGTCATGATCAGGTTGAATGGCAGAGCAGGCTCATTGGGCCATATGGTCTACTCCTGCTCCGATTCCTTATGTTCTTGTAACTCAGCCTAAGTTGCCTCTTAAGTTTAGAGCTGATTAATTTTCACAACATATTATACTTCAAAGCTTCATTGTGATTTGAATGATACTTATATTGCAAAGATAAATGGAGGGAAGGTTAGTGTTTTATGGACTCATATATATTTGCAGATAAGTACTGAGATAAAACTATGTTATCCGTTTGTGCAAGATTATGCAAACATTGTAAAACAGAGCTGCAGATTTTTAGGAATTATTATGGACTTTTATTTATTCTTTCATGGGATGTGGGCGTCGCTGGCTAGGCCAGAATTTAGGGCCCATCCCTAATTGCCCTTGAGAAGGTGGTGGTGAGCTGCCTTCTTGAACTGCTGCAGTCCAAGTGGTGTGCGTACATCCACAGTGCTATTAGGGGGGAGTTCCAGGTATTTGACCCAGTGACAGTGAAGGAACAGTGATATATTTCCAAGCCAGGATGGGTGAGTGACTTGGTGTTCCCATGTGCCTGCTGTCCTTGACCTTCTAGGCGTTAGAGGTCATGGGTTTGGAAGGTGCTGTCGAAGGAACTTTGGTGAGCAGCTGCAGTGCATCTTTTAAGCGATATATACTGCTGCCACTGTGCATCAGTGGTGGAGGGAGTGAATGTTTAAGGTTGTTGATGTGGTGCCAATCAAGTGGGCTGTTTTGTCCTGGATGGTGTCAAACTTCTTGAGTGTTGTCAGAATTACACTCATCCAGGCAAGTGGAGAGTATTGCATCACACTCTTGACTTGTGCCTGATGGCTCATAATGTTATTTTTAAAAATTGCATGACACAAACACAGTATGAAAGAATTTTGCAAATTAAAATTCATTCCGGCTGCAGCAAATTAAAAAAATAATTTTGCTCAGAATGGATAAAAATGATGAGCTCTTTCAAGTGCATTCAAAATGCACAACCTAGTCAGGGAAGCAGAGCAGAAAAATTGCTTATCCCACAAATAAATGAATAAGAAAACTATTTCCACTTCAATGTAATGATAAGCCTTAATTTAAATAAAGATGAATTCAAATTTGGCCTTTAACTTCAAATGACATTTCGAAGCCAGTGTTGCTTTGTTGTGTAGCTGTGGTGATAGAGGAAGGGGCTGCAGCCAATAACAAGGCCAGTTGTCTCTTGAATTGAATGCTTGTAATTGGAGAATGTGCAGACTGTGTTGTCCCAAGTATCAGTGAGCAGTAACACATTTGTTCTGAAGTTCACTCCATTGAGTTGATGGGCAGAGGTCAAAGTCTGTGCATCTGTGACTGCCCAACCAGTACTCCTTTGTGTGCAACCCCATCCTGGGAGCAGCCATTCTAGCAGTCACCCCTGAAAACAGCTCCATCTGAGAGAGGGTTTCTAGAGGGCTCTGTGTTTATAAGCTCTGTTGTGAAGTTGTCGTCATTTCCTAAGCTAGGGTTTTTAGAGTAGATAATGAGTCTCTTTATGTCCTTACTTAAAACATCAGCAGTGTGTGATGCGTAGATCCAGGAGGTGACTATGGATGTGGAAAGGAGACCTCACGTGTAGAGCTGAGACAGGGACACAGAAATTGGAGGGTGGGGGGAGCGTACAGTTGCAAAGGCAATTTAATTAAAGATTGAAGATGGCAAGGATGAGGAAGAAGCTGCTCAGTGCAAAAGTGAGGAGAAAGAAGGAACGATTGGGCATGGCTAAAGGCCTTGCAGAAGAAGCAGATCAAATGGCAGGAAACACGGTAAGTGTAGCAGAAAATGCCCAAGGGAAAGTCATGGGCATGAGAAAGAAGTGCACTTACTCCGGAACGGTGGCTGAGCCCTGGAAGAGCACTGGTAGAGTTCTGGAAGAACACTGGAAAAGTACTGGAGGGGCACTGGAAGAGACCTGGAAGAGTTCTGGAAGTGCACTGGAAGAACACTGGAAGAACATTGGAAAAGTACTGGAAGGGCACTGGAAGAGTACTGGAAATGCACTGAAAGAGCATTGGAAGAGTACTGGAGGAGCACTGGAAGAGTACTGGAAGAGTTCTGGAAGTGCACTGGAAGAACACTGGAAGAGCACTGGAAAAGTACTGGAAGAACATTTGAGGAGCACTGGAAGAGTATTGGAAAAGTACTGGAAGAGCACTGGAAAAGTACTAGTGCAGACAGAGGGGAGAACAAGGGTTTGAGTGAGAAGAAGTGTTAATGAGAGGAACCAGCAGGAGAAGGAAGATAGCGGAGGAACAGAAAGCTTTACTCTGTGCACTCAGCTGGGTGTGTTATGTGGAAGACACCACTGACTGTCTCATCAGAAAGCTCTTGCAGAATGTTGCTAAGTAACTGGTGTAAACAGTAAAATCTGACCTATTGGTACTGTGGAATGCACAGCACTGGGGAGAAATGACGTCGATAGCAGACAGCAGCAGAAATCCTGATTTGAAAACAAACATCTCAAAGGTCACCTTTGTCAAGATTATGGCAAGAAAGACTGCTCTGTATGGGGGAGGGGCAACAGACCACTAACTAGAGGGTCAAGTCGATACAAGAGGCCATGGCACTATTCCATAATATGGAGTCTGCTACCCACAGAGATAGCCAAACGGAAGTAGCATAGCGGAAAGGTAGTAAAAAAACATTTAACCTGCCATTTACGGAACCTCTCACACATTCCAATGACCGTTGATGCAAAGAGAGTTGGAGGTGTCAGATTAAGTTACTTTAAGTAGTTCAGTGTACTTAGCCCGAACTGGTCCAGTGAACTGCTGCAACTACAACACAAAGGAAAGTAATGAATGGGCTTGAGAAATTAGCACAGTGAAATGAAAAAGCGGAGAGCCTGGAGAGATGCAGTTTAGCAGTTATGAAGATTGATCCCAATTCTTCACACACTGCTCTCAAATGTTCTCTCAGCCGTTCTGCTGGAAAAGGTGCTTTATATAAACTGTGCTTTAAGCCACATTACTGTGTGTCAGATTAAAAAGCAAAGCATAGGATAATCCGTTCATTCAGTGCATAGATGTTTGGCTCTCTCCTTACAGAAAAAATAAGGGGCAGATGGTCAGTGAGTCTCAGCTTGTGGAACAGGGTCACCCCTTAAAAATTGCAGATCATTGGCTGGTGTTTTACAACACGATGTCATACGATTAAAAAAGTGTCAAGCAGGTACTGCCACTATAATGCACAGGCCTATTATTCAGAAGTGACTTTCTACTCCTTGACCTGTTTTTTGATTTACGTCAGGCAGAAGGAAGGAAGGTTTCGATTTTCTACAGACTCCCAAGTGAAAATAATTCTCTTAGTCTCTGTGAAGCCTAAGTTCGTGCCATCGCAAATTTGGCATTAGTTTTATTCAGTCAATTCCGAATAAGGTAGTGTGAATTGAACCTAGAGTTATCAGTTTGTACGAATTTTAAGCCACTGCTGGAAACACCCTAGTTGGTGTTTTGAAAAGTCTAACATGTACAAATGTATAAAGTTATAACAGATCAGTGTGCATACAGATACCAAGTAGATATGGTATCATAGCGTAGTGGTTATATTACTGATTTAGTAATCTGGAGTCCTAAATCAGCAGCATATGAGTTCGATCCTAATGCAATAGCCTGAGAATTCGAATATTAAAAAATCTGAATTGGAAACAACTGGTTTTAGTGAAAGTGGCAACTGGTTCACTTATGGCTCCATTGGAAAAGGAAGCTTACTGTCCCTTCCTGGTCTGACGTCAGTCCCACGCCAATGTTGGTGCTTCTTACCTGATCCAGCCAGCTACTCAGTTGTATTAGGCTGTTATTGCCAAGATTCAAGGAGAAGGCCCACCTCCAGCACCTTCTCAGTTTTATCATACACTTTCTTTTCCTCAAAAATTGAAGAGAAGAAAATCAGACAGTTAAAAATGGACCACCAATGTGTCAGTTTGGCACTCGTTTGACCTCAATATTCCTGAACCTTCTGCATTGCGTGAGGAGAGGGACACGTTGAGACGTCCACTTAAGTTTCTCACACTTCAGCTTGCAGGCTCATAAATTCAGGTTGCTGCAGCTAATTTAAAAGGCAGCCTGTCATTTTACTGAACGAATTGAAATAACATGTGCATCACAGATAACACAACTGTTGGCGATTACTGTACTGTCGCTTGATCTTGCGGCTAGGGTCAAATTCTGAAACTAAACTGAGGTGAACTCTGAGATTTCATCCAATTCAGAAAGCTCCGAAGGATTCAATTTAGAATAATGCAAATTCAGGAAGGCTGAAATGACTGCAGCTCTTATTTTCCCAGAAGAAAGCTCTGAGGGGACATTTAATAAAGGTCTTTGTGTAAAGTCTCAGCCCTGAAAGTTTAACCCTGGGCGGAACCATCTCAGATTTGCACTAAGTGCGGCTGAGGGCAGGAAAAACGACATCTTACCCGCTGGCTGCAATGGCGGCTTTTCACTCCGTGTCGTCCCAATCCCGCCGCATTAATTATGCATTCCCGGGAAACACGCCGTTTCCATGGCAGGCAGGCTCCGATTCGCCTGTTACATTGTCACCTCGCCGCTTCATCACGCCAGGCACCACATTTAAAGTACAGCCGCACTCAGTGCTTCCAGCCCAGGACTGCAGCAAAGACATGGCCCTGACAGGCAAGAAGACTGCAGCCCTCGAGCGCCTTTTGGACACAGTGGAGGCCCCCCTGTGATGTCCTCTACCCTTACTCTAGCCGCAGAAAGGGGCAGATACATTACTGCTCCGGCTTGGTAGGTGATGGCAGTGGTGATCAGTGCCAATGCTGCACAGAAGAGGTTGGTCATCCAAAGCAGAGAGAGGATGAATGATCTCACCCGAGCAGCCAGGGTATGGGAACCAGCTCATCACTCTAAACTCACACACTCACAAGCCCATCACACATTCACTGGTATCTCACTCACTGCTAGCTCAAGGGACATCACCACTCACTCTCTCACACACACACCCTCACATCTCCATCTGGCCTCATCTCCTCTGGAGACTACTCCCCAGCCCTCACCATCTTGAGGCCACTGGCACAGATCAACATGTGCCCCCACACACACCCTGGGATATCCTCCTTCCCCAGTACAGCCCTTGCCCTGCAGCCTCTTCCCTTGCCTGAGGCCACTTCTCCCCCTTCTCTAAGCAAGCCCTTGCCCTGCAGCCATTGAAAAGCCAGCCATGCATGGCTGATCTGATAAGTAGAGACCTGCCCCTGAACCTCCCTAAAAGTGATGTGGTGCTGTCTGTGAAGCCTGGCGCTGATGACTTCGAGTGCTGACTGAGGCAAGGTAGGCAAACACAACTTGAAATCCCAAGTGAAGTGCAGCCCACCAGGTGCACGTCTTACATATGCCGTTGTGAAACACATCGGCGTGTTTTCCTGCCAACGTGGGTGGATGATGGAGCAGTGGGGGGATGAGTCCAGTGGGCTAGCCTTATGATGATCTGCCGTTGTATTACAATGAAGTTCCCGATGTCCAATGGCAGGATACACGGTCCATCATCGATGGGCTGAGCGGACCATCACAAACTGGTTTCACAATGCTGTGATACTGGTTTCTGGCCTTCCTGTCATATTGTCCGCTCAGGCCACCAAACACACCCAACACCAGTGGGCACAAAAAATTCCACCCCCTGTTTCTCGATCCACAGAAGATGCTAGACCTACTGAGTGTTTCCAGCATTTGCTGTTTTTATTTTAAGTCTTTAAGGATTTATGTAGATAAAATGAGATGGACTTAGTGCTGGCAACAGGACTCCCACTGTGGGGACCGAAATCAGAAGGGGGTCAACCAGTTTTCGTGGTCACTAGGTCCCGAGCCACATCTTGTTGACTGCAGCAGAAGACCCAGAGACCCAGCCAGAGATCCAGACAGGGACCCAGCCAGAGGCCTGGACAGGGACCCAGGCAGAGGCCCAGACAGGGACCCAGCCAGAGGCCCAGCCAGATACCCAGCCAGAGGCCCAGACAGGGACCCAGACAGAGGCCCAGACAGAGATCCAGACAGGGACCCAGCAAGGGACCCAGCCAGAGACCCAGCCAGAGGCCCAGACAGAGACCCAGCCAGAGATCCAGAGAGGGACCCAGCCAGAGGTCCAGACAGGGACCCAGCCAGAGATCCAAACAGGGACTCAGACAGGGACCCAGCCAGAGGCCCAGCCAGAGACCCAGACAGGGACCAAGCCAGAGGCCCAGCCAGAGACCCAGACAGGGACCCAGTCAGAGCCCCAGCCAGATACCCAGCCAGAGGCCCAGACAGGGACCCAGCCAGAGGCCCAGACAAAGTTCCAGACAGAGACCCAGCCAGAGGCCCAGCCAGATACCCAGCCAGAGGCCCAGACAGGGACCCAGCCAGAGACCCAGACAGGGACTCAGCCAGAGACCCTAACAGGGACCCAGCCAGAGACCTAGACAGAGACCCAGCCAGAGACCCAGACAGGGACCCAGCCAGAGATCCATCCAGAGGCCCAGCCAGAGATCCAGACAGGGACCAAGCCAGAGGCCCAGCCAGAGATCCAGACAGGGACCCAGCCAGAGGCCCAGCCAGAAATCCAGACAGGGACGCAGCCAGAGACCCAGACAGGGACCCAGCCAGAGACCCAGACAGAGACCCAGGCAGGGACCCAGCCAGAGACCCAGAAAAGGACCCAGCCAGAGACCCAGACAGGGAGCCAGCCAGAGATCCAGCCAGAGGCCCAGACAGAGATCCAGACAGGGACCCAGCCAGAGATCCAGCCAGTGGCCCAGCCAGAGATCCAGACAGGGATCCAGCCAGCCAGAAACCCAGCCAGAGATCCAGCCAGTGGCCCAGCCAGAGATCCAGACAGGGACTCAGCCAGCCAGAAACCCAGACAGAGATCCAGACAGGGACCCCGCCAGAGGCCCAGCCAGAGACCCAGTCAGAGACCCAGACAGGGACCCTGCCAGAGACCCAGCCAGAGGCCCAGCCAGAGATCCAGACAGGGAGCCAGCCAGAGGCCCAGCCAGAGATCCAGACAGGGACCTAGCCAGAGGCCCAGCCAGAGACCCAGGCAGGGACCCAGACAGAGACCCAGGCAGGGACCCAGCCAGAGACCCAGAAAAGGACCCAGCCAGAGGCCCAGCCAGAGATCCAGCCAGAGGCCCAGCCAGAGATCCAGCCAGGGACCCAGCCAGAGATCCAGCCAGAGGCCCAGACAGAGATCCAGACAGGGACCCAGCCAGTGTCCCAGCCAGAGATCCAGACAGGGACCCAGCCAGCCAGAAACCCAGACAGAGATCCAGACAGGGACCCAGCCAGAGGTCCAGACAGAGACCCAGACAGAGACCCAGCCAGAGGCCCAGCCAGAGACTCAGACAGAGACCCAACCAAAGACACTGTCAGTGACACAGGCAGAGACCCCGCCAGAGGCCCAGCCAGAGACCCAGCCAGAGACCCAGACAGGGACCCTGCCAGAGACCCAGCCAGAGGCCCAGCCAGAGATCCGGACAGGGACCCAGCCAGAGACCCAGACAGGTTCCCAGACAGGGACCCAGCCAGCCAGAAGCCCCAGCCAGAGACCCAGCCAGAGACCAGACAGAGACCGAGACAGGGACCCAGCCAGAGGCCCAGACAGAGATCCAGACAGGGACCCAGCCAGAGGCCCAGACAGAGACCCAGACAGAGACCCAGCCAGAGACCCAGAGACCCAGCCAGAGACCCAGCCAGAGACCCAGACATCCAGTCAGGTGGCCAGACAGAGACACAGTCAGAGACCCAAGTCAGAGACCCAGACAGAGACCCAGTCAGAGACCCAGACAGAGACCCAGACAGAAGACCAGTCAGAGACCCAGACAGTGACCCAGTCAGAGACCCAGTGAGAGACCCACACAGAAGGCCAGTCAGAGACCCAGGCAGAAACCCAGACAGACACAGGCAGAGACCTAGACAGACAGCCAGTCATAGACATAGGCAGAGACCCAGTCAGAGACACAGCCTGGCCCAGACAGAGACCCAGACAGAGACCCAGTCAGAGGCCCAGACAGAGATGCAGGCAGAGACCCAATCAGAGAGCCAGTCAGAGATCCAGAGACCCAGACAGAGATCCAAACAGAGACCCAGTTAGAGACCCAGACAGAGGCCTAGTCAGAACCACACACAGAATTTTAAAGGCACAGGAGAAGCCCATTCAGCCCATCATGTCTGTACCAGCTCTCCAAATGAGCATTATGACCTAGTGCCTTTGCCCTGCCTTTTCCCCATACCCCTGCACATTGTTTCTATTCAAATAATCATTTAATGTCCTCAAATGCCTCGATTGAACCTGTCTCCACCACACTTCCAGACAATGCATTCCAGACCCGAACCACTCGTTGTGTGAAAAAGTTTTTTCTCACGTAACATTTGTTTTGCTAATCACTTTAAATCTGTGCCCTCTTGTTCTTGAGCCTTTTACGAGTGGGAACAGTTTCTCCCTATCTACTCTGTCCAACCCCCTCATGATCTTGAACAGCTCTATCAAATCTCCTCTTAGCCTTCTTGACTCCAAGGAGAACAGCCCCAACCTTTCCAATCTATCCTCATTGGTTGTAATTTCTCATCCTTGGAACCATTCTTGTAAACATCTTCTGCACTCTCTCCAATGTATTCACATCCTTTTTATAATGTGGTGCCCAGAACTGTACACAATATTCCAGCTAAGATCTAATGAGTGTCTTATATTATTTCAGCATAACTTCCTTGCTCTTGTACTCTATGCCCCTATTAATAAAGCCCAGGACACTATATGCTTTATTAACTGCTCTCTCCACCTGTCCTGCCACCTTCAATGATCTATGCACAAATACCTCCAAGTCTTTCTGCTCCTGCACCCATGTCAAAATTTCAACATGTCTCTCCATGTTCATCCTACCAAAATGCATCACCTCTCACTTCTCCACATTGAACTTCAGCTGCCACCTATCTGCCCACTCCACCAACTTGCCTATGTCCTCTTGAAGTTCCACACTGTCCTGCTCACAGTTTGCAACACTCCCAAACTTTACATCATCCGCAATCTTTGAAATTGTCTCCTGCACACCAAGATCTAAATCTTTAATATATATCAGGAAAAGCAAGGGTCCCAATACTGACCTCTGGGGAACTCCACTACAAACCTTCCTCCAGCCTGAAAAATATCCATTGACCATTAGTCTCTGCTTCCTATTTTTCAGCCAATCTTGTGTCCATGTTGCAACTGTCCCTTTTACTCCAAGAGCAATAACTTTTCTCACAAGTCTAATGTGTGGCACTGTGTCAAATGCCTTTTGAAAGTCCATGTATACCACATCAACAGCATTACTCTCATTGACCTTTCCTGCTGCCTCTTCAAAAAACTTCAGCAAGTTAGTTAAACATGATTTCCCCTTTAGAAATCCATGCTGGCTCTTCCTTTTTCATGTTTTTCCATGTTACTACTAAATCTACCCCAGGTAATTGTTTCTAGAATCTTGTCCACCGCTGAAGTTAAACTGACTGATCTGTAGTTGCTGGGCTTATCCCTACAACCTTTTTTGAACAAGGACGTAATGTTTGCAATTCTCCAGTCCTCTGGCATCTCCCCTGAGTCTAGGGAAGACTGAAAGATTATGGCCAGTGCCCCTGCAATTCCTACTCTCACTTCCTTTAATATCCTTGGATGCATCTTGTCCCGTCCCAGTGCCTTGTCAACTTTAAATATCAACAGTCTGTTCAACACTTCCTCTTATCAATTTTGAACCCTTTTAGTGACAGAGTTTCCTTGTCTGTCACCATGGCCTGGGTAGCATCTATCTCCTTGGTAAAGATGGATGCAAAGTATTCATTTAATACCTCAGCCATGGCCCCTTCATCCATCTGTAAATTCCCATTTTGGTCCCTAATTGACCCTACTCCTCCTTTTACTACCCTTTTACTATTTCTATGTCTATGGAAGACTTTGGGATTCCCATTTATATGGCTGCCAGTCTTTTCTCATAATCTCTCTTCACTTTTCCACAGCAGTACATGTCCAATCCAACAAGAAAAGACACAAACACAAAAATAAAAATAGCTGGAAAATAGCTGTATGACCTAAGAGTCATACAGACTTGAAACGTTAACTATGTTCCTCTCTGCAAATGCTGTCAGACCTGCTGAGTTTTTCCAGCTATTTTTATTTTTGTTTTTGCTTTGGACTTCCAGCATCCGCAGTTTTTTGCTTTTAGAAAAGACACACTTTTGGACCTGATTCTTGGAAAGTAAAAATATGTTTTTTCACTTCCCCTCTGAACCTTCTGTATTCCTCTTGGTTCTCAGATGTATTTCCTATCTGACACTAGTCATAAGCACACTTTTTCTTTTTTATCTAAATTTCTATCTCTTTTTTTGTCCAGGGAGCTCTGGATTTATTTGCCCTACTTTTTCCTTTTGATGGAATATACCTTGACTATGCCCAAAACCAATTTGTTTTTGAAGGTAGCCCATTGTTCAGCTACTGTTTTTCCCGTCAATCTTTCATTCCAGTCTATCTGGCTCAGCTCTGTTCTTGCCCCATCAAAGTCGGCTCTCATCCAGTTAATTATTCTTACTCTGGATTGCCTTTTGTTCTTTTCTATCATCCTAAAACGTACTATACAATGATCACTGTCTCCTAACTGTTCCCCCATCTACTTGGCCCACCTCATTTCCAAGAACCAGGTCCAACATCTTTTCTTATTGAATTGGACACATACTGCTGTAGAAAACTTTCCCGAACACAATCTAGGAACTTTTGCCCTTCTCCACCCTTTACACCACCACTATCCCAGTCTATATACGGGTAATTAACATTACCCATTATAACTACTCCATAATGCTTGCATTTCTCTGTAATTTCTTTGCAGATTTGTTCTTCCACATCCTTCCCATTGGTTGGCAGCCTATACAGTACACCAAGCAATGGAATTGCACCCTTTTTGTTCCTTAGTTTGAGCCAATTTGATTCTGTCCTTGAACCCTCTGGGACATCCTCTTTCACTGCAATGCTCTCCTTAACCAATACAGGCACCCCTCCTCCTTTCCTTCCTTTCTTATCTTTTCTGAACACATTGTGCCCGGGAATATTTAACACCCAGTTCTGCCCTTCCTTGAGCCAGGTCGCTGTTATTGCTAAATTATATTTCCACATAGCAATCTGCACTTGAAACTCCCCAATCTTATTTACGCTCCGTGCATTCACATACATGCATAGTAATCCTGATTTAGATTTTGTTACTTTCTCCCTCACCCCGACTTCACCTGTTAACTTAGTATTAGAACCGGACAGAGGCTGAGGCAGAAACCTAGACAGAGACCTTATCAGAGACCCAGACAGATCCAGACAGAGACCCAGTCAGACACCCAGCAGAGACCTAGGCAGAGACCCAGACAGAGATCCAGTCAGAAACCCAGGGACCTAGTCAGACCCAGTCAAAGACCCAGACAGATCCAGACAGAGACCCAGTCAGACTCCCAGCGGAGACCTAGACAGAGACCCAGTCAGACCCCCAGCAGAGACCCAGGCAGAGACCCAGACAGAGATCCAGTCAGAGACCCAGGGACCTGGTCAGACCCAGTCAGAGGCCCAGTCAGAGACCCAGACAGATCCAGACAGAGACCCAGTCAGACACCCAGCAGAGACCTAGGCAAAGACCCAGACAGAGATCCAGTCAGAAACCCAGGGATCTAGTCAGACCCAGTCAAAGGCCCAGACAGATCCAGACAGAGACCCAGTCAGACCCCCAGCAGAGACCTGGACAGAGATCCAGTGAGAAACCCAGGGACCTAGTCAGACTCAGGCCGACACCCAGTCAAGGGGCCAGTCAGAGGGTCAACAGCCTCAACAACATCAGAGAATAGTTAAAATGTGGAACTCACTTGCTACCTTTAACAAAGCAGTTGGGGTGTAATAGCAAAGAGATGTTTAAGGGGAGGGGGAGAAAGGATTACCCTGATTATGCTGTTGTATTTGTGTGGGAGGAGATGCATGTGAAACATGGGGCAGGACTCTCCCCTCGTCAGGTGGGTGCGGCAGACGTACCTGGGAGCAGCCGTGAAACAGGCCGGCCCGCGATCAGGCTCTGACCGCAATTTCACACCGACGGGCCCACCCAGTGTGAAACACAGCTCCGCACTGACCGGGAAGGGCTGAGCTGGAGCGGGGGCGGGGCCTGCCAGCTGCCAGCTCCAATGGCGACCCGGCGGCCATTTAAAAGCAGCCCAGGCAGCCCCCGGATGGCTGCCATGGAGGGCGCCCCCGGCACGATGGACCTGAGTGCAGCTGAACATGGCAGGCGGGAGGGCAGGTCGGGTGGGCACTCGGCCCTCTGCTTCTCTGATGAGTGCCTCTCTGTCCTCCTTTGGCTACCAGGAGGGACACCCTTGTCCCCAGGGATGGGAGGAGGAGGACAACGCACCTCACAAAGAGGGCACGGGAGGAGGTGGCAGCGTTGGTTAGCAGCCATAACGTGGTGTGGCACACATGGGTGCAGTGCCATAAGCACTTCAATAACCTGCTGCGCTCAGGAAGGGCAAGTGGGTCAGTATTGGCATGGGTCAGTGCACAGATGTGCTAAGGGCTGGCCGTTCCCCCCCCCCCCCCACCCCCCCCATGGACCTCAGGGGTGCTAGAGCCTGAGTGTCATACGTCAATCACACCAGAGCTGGCCAAGGGGGTGAGCGCTGGCTGCTTGGACTGGGTGCCTTGCAGCTCGAGGGCCACGACTCGGATATGTCCTGCGAGGTGTTCCTCAGCTGGGGTTGGCCAGGCTGCAGTGGCGCTGCAGATGGAGAGTGGACTCATCAATGCTCCTCTGTCCTTTCAGGAAAAGATGGCCCACAACAATATTGAAAGGTCACGGACCGGTGGAGGCCCTGCTAACCTCCGATTCCTTTCCAGGCATGAGCAAGATGCCCTAGAGCTCGAGAACCCCATGTGCAACTGGGCGCGGAGAGGCTGGGGTGCCAAACAGAGGTAAGAGCGCAGTGCACAGAGGTGAGAAGTTCAGCTTGTGCAACCATTCTAGTGAAGTCTCTTCATTGATGTGAACCTCAAACCTGGAGTCCCCGTTGATCATTGGAAGACGAGGGCACCATGATTCAGATCTCCATTGTCTCACCAGGGTGCCTGGCATGTACAGTGACCATGTGATGACTTTAACTTAATGTCCTTCTTCTCCTTTTTAGGTTCGCCAGCAGGCGTTTGATCTCCAGACCCCAAAGGGCCACCCCTGACATCGGAGGACCACCAGCATCATTTACACCTGTTACAGCTACTCTCTGAGACAGGCACCAGTGCAGATACCAGCACCTGACTGGGCATTAGATCAGCGCCTAGAAAGTTGGTGCACAATGGTAAGGGCACTTCACAATTGCTTGAGGTGCAGGTGGAGGCAGAAAGTGCTCAGGCAACAGCAGTCAGAGGACAGCCAGGATGATGCTCAGTCAAAAGCAGATGATGAGCCTCTGGAGTCGTCCATTAGGCGGCAGATGCTGAATGTGCAGGAGGATATGGTGGAAATCCATGAAGGTCTGCGTGCCATGGTCTCTGTGATGTGGAGTGTGAGCACGGCATTGACCCTCATAGTCGAGCACACTGCCTCCCCCATGGAGAGAGTAGCGACTCTTATGGGGAGGCAGCTCCAGGAACAAAATGAGGGGTTCCTGGGGCTGCGCTCGGACCTGCAGCCCACACACAGGCACTGACCTCAGGTGGTCAGTATCCGTATGTGATATGGATGAGGAACCCAGTATCCCAGTTAAGTACCCATCCATCAATGGCGAGTAGGGAGGTCTACAGTCCTCATGTTGGCACACGAGCTGCCTGTCATCACTGCGGGCTCTTCTGGTGCACTGGCTGATGGTAGCAGCTCCTCCGCCCTCTGCCAGTGACTGTGGCACCTGATGAGGCTACAGCGACTGGGGAGGTGCCAGCCGTGGCACTGGCCACGCCCTCCCAGGCAGGGCCAGCACAGGCTCCATTGGGCAGAGGATGACCACCAAGGTCATCAAGGTCAACAAGACAGCAGAGTCCAATGCTGGTGCCAGCGAGGGGGGATCACCTAGACGTAGCACTCGCAAACATAAGTTAAAGGCACTATGAGCACAAGAGGGTAAGGTCACAAGTGATTTTATGTTCATTTTTGTTTACTTTATGTATACTGGTCTGATGTGGATACCAGAAATATTTCTGTTAAGATTACTGAACTGTCAGAATGACATAAATTGTGTTTTTGTCATCATGGCCTGAATATGCTTCATCTTTTTTTTTATTTCATTGGTGCAGGGTACACCAGTATGTAATACTGGACGTAGGTGCCTCTGAACTTTATTGCACAGGCACTGAGTGTTCTCTGTGTTCATACAAAACGGTCATTTCAGACATCCAGGTTAGATGTGGCAGCCCTGGCATGTGTTTGAAGCTGATTTTTGGCAGCCTAGCTGAAGCAGCATTGGATCAAGGCATCTCTGACGTCCCTTCCTCACTGGAGGTTACCAAGGTCTGGATCCACGCCCTCAGCTTTCTCCTCACCATGCTCCTCTTCAGACTCACTACTGGACTCATCAGCTATAGCCTGTGGAGCTACGTAAAGATCCTCTTCCTCCTGTGGGTCCCCCCTTTCCAGTGCCAGATTGCGGAGAGCTCAGTTTGCAGCCACTCTCAGTGACACCCGCTCTAGGAGGCATCGTAGTGCTCCCATTGAACAGTCCAGGCATCGGAAGCACATCTTGAGAAGACCTATGGTCCTCTCTACCACCGCCCTTGTGGAGGCATGGCTCCTATTGTAATGCCTCTCTGCCTCTGTTCTTGGGTGGTGGAGAGGTGTCATGAGCCACCACTTCAATGCATGGGCCTCTCCTCTCACAGGCCTCTCCCCTGGAAGCTGCATTGGGACACCAGGCCTCCTCTCCCTTCTGCCCCTCTCTTCCTCCTCAGAGGAGGTACCTCCAGCGGAGAGCACAATCCCCATTACCAGGGTGAGGGAAAGCTGTCTGATACCTGGAGGGGTCCACATGGTCTGAATCCTCCGGGCGCCTGGCAGACAGCAATAAATCCTGAAATGAAGCCCGGAAATGCTAAGAATGAAGCCCTGAACAGAGATAAAGCTGCCAAATACCAATAAGCAACCAGCTGCAAACTATCTCCAAAACTCCTCACTACTCACACTGGCAATGCTGCTGAAACTCTTTATCCCACCCTTGGGTGAGGTTTTTGAAAATGTTGACTAGCTGCCTGCCTGTTTTATCCATGGGACGAGTAGAAAATTGCACAGGCAAGGAAAAGTCACAGTCAATTGGACTGCTTGGGGCCTTAAGTGGCCACTTAAATAATGGTGGGCGCCGCTCCAGCACCTTCCGAGAGAAATATCGCACGTCAGGACACTCGCCCAACATCATCGCGCATTATTTTACTCCCATGCAGGTTGGGCACACACCCACCCTCAGGATGAAAACTTCTGCCCATAAACACCAGTGCAGACAGCTGAGCTAAATAGCCTGTTTCTGATCTGTAAATTCCTTATAACTTCTGGTGGACAAAAAGGCAGACTGGAGAAAAGGAACAGTATCTCCCTAAAGTTTCATACCTCGCTCCTTTCCTCTGCAGAAAGGAAAGGAAAGAATTTGCATTTATACAGTGGCCTTCATGACCTTAGGCCGTCCCAAAGCCCTTTCCTGCCAATGAAACGTTTTTGAAGGATATTTTCCCACCATTTTCCATCTCAGATGGCCTCTGCTATCCTGATGGGCAAAATCTACAAGATTCTTCCTTTTAAAGTAAAAATTTCTTTCAGTTTTACTTCAAGGTGTGAAAGGGTGCATAGGATTCCTATCAAATAAATAATAAGCTGTTGAATATTTTGTGACTCTAATGGTCTAATAATCAAGACTGCTTGCATCCATTTTCTCTGAAATTTCAGTGGGAATCAACTCATACAGATGTCCACATCCGATTCTCCACACTGTCATTGAGTCGAATTTTAACTGGCAAGAGGAGCTGGGCTTGGGTGCAGGCAAGGAATTAAAGCCCCAAAAAGTGGTGTTGGGTCAGCAATCCAACCCAATTCCCTCCACTTCCAGGTTTAACCCTGGGCAATTTGCAGGTGAGTGGGGAACCCCCATCAAGCTGTTGGGTAAGTAATCAAAATGGTTGAGCTGCTTACATCACGCAGATCAGACCGTCCTGTGAATGAATGTAGCCTACGAAAATCTGCTGAAGGATTCAAGGCTTAACACCACACAGTGTCGAGGCTTGGCTGCCCAACTTGGATTTAGATTTGAGTAGCTGCAGGATGTCATGCACAAGATGAAGACTTAATTAAAATATTCAAAGTGACAATTCACTGAGCTTATAACCCAGTACTCAGGGGCGCCGGGGGGTTGGGGTTAAGTTCTGCCTGACTGGTGTCGGGGTTGGGGGGGTGAAGGGTGGCAGGGGGTGATCAGAGAGCAAGTGCAGCCCTGCTCTGAGGTGACATTTGAGGGTGTGGGTGAGTGCTGTGATGGGACTTCAGGGAGGGTTCCTCCAGATTCCTCTTCAGAGGTTTCTTCGAGGCTTGATTGGAGGCATGGACTCCGTTAGTTGTTTCCCAGATGTGCCTGCGAAGGGGAGATAATTAGTACATGGCAGTGACCTGTGAAAGAGGACACATCACCCACAGCATGGTTGTCTGATGGATGTTGCACAGTGGATCCTCACTTGGTAGAGCAGCGCCAACCTCACTGTCAGCACAGGACCGGTCCCGGTCATTACCGGCCAGCTGGATGACTCTGGTTTCAAAGTCCACGAGGACCCTGATGTCGGGCATTCCGCCACCAGTCTGTGACCTCGCCCTCTTGTTGTGTGCCAGCTTGTCCTGCATGGTTCGAGATGGAGAAAGTCTAAGCAGGAGGCCTGCCAGGCCAGATGACAGGTGTGGGTGGTGAGTGGTCCCATGGACAGGATAAGGACAATGATGGTGAGTGTGGGAAAGTGAATGGTGATGTCCCTTGCACTGGCAGTGAGTGAGGGCCCTGTGGGTGTGTGATGGGTTTGTGAGTGTGTGAGTTGAGAGCGATGAGAAGAGTGACTTACCCTGGCAGAACGGAGGAGATCATTCATCCTCTTGTGGCACTGGATGGCCGTCCTCTTTTGCAGGGCATTGGCACTGACCACCGCTGCCACCACCTCCAAAGCCAGGCTAGTGCTGTTGCTGCCCATCCTGCAGCCAGAGCGGGGGTAGGTGACATCCCGATGGCCTCCACAGTATCCTAAAGTTGCCCGAGAGACGTGTTGCTGAACCTGGGGGCTGCAGTCTCCTTCAGTTTCAGGGCATGTCTTCCTTGCAGCAGAGGTGAGCTGGAAGCACTGAGATGTGTGCTTGTGGCTGGACTTTAAACATGGTGCCCGGTGTGATGCAGTGGCGAGGTGATGGCAAGTGGGCGAATGAGAGCCCACCCACCATGGAAACGGTGTGTTTCCCGGGAATGCATAAATAATGAGGCAGGTTTGGGACAATATGGCATGAAACCCCCCATCGCGGCTGGTGGGTAAAACATCGTTTCACCCACCCACTACCACACTTAGTGCAAATCTGGGAAAATTCCCGCCGGGCATGTCTGATCAGCAGTGGCTCCGGAGGTTCAGGCTTTCACAGCAGGGATGGTAGGTCACTGCTGATGTCTGCAACCTCCTGGCAAGGGAGCCCTTTCCCAGTGGGCTGAGTAGGCATGCATTGCCAATGCTGACAAGGTACCTGAGACACGGTTATGAGATGGCACAAAAGATGAGGGAGTGTGTTGGATATTCAGATGAGAATGTAAGGAGGTGCCTGGAAAAAGAGGAATGAATGGAGTTGCAAGTTATCTTGGTCCAAGAAGTGCTGTGCAGGTGAATGTTGAGGATGTCAAGAGAGTGGGAGCTGGCACCTGAAACTATTCTTCTACTCATGTTTCCTTCCCTTCTGAGTTACTTAAACCTCTTGGGGTACTGTCTCCATAGGAATGTAGGACATGGGAACATGGGACTTAGTATCAGCAGTAGGCCATTTGACCCTTTGAGCCTGCTCCACCATTCAGTAAGATCATGGCAGAACCTGGTTGTGGTCTCAATTCCACTTTGCCATCTGCCCTCTCATAACTCTTAACTCCCTTGCCTTTCAAAAATCTGTCCCACTCAACCTGGAATAAGTTTAATGACCCAGCTTCCACTGCTTTCTGGCAAAGATAATTCCAAATTCTAATGGAACTCTGAGAGAAAAATATTCTCTTCATCTCCATCTTAAAAGGGAGATGTCTTATTCTTAAACAGTGTCCATTAGTTCTAGTGTCTCCCACAAGAAGCAACATCTTCCTGGCATCCACCGTATCAAATGTCCTCAGGACCTTATATGAGTCAATAAGATCTACTTTCATTCTTCCAGACGCCAATGAGTATAGGCCCAACCTGTTCAACCTTCCTTCATAAGTTAAGCTCTTGCTCCCAGGCTAAAGGGACCACATTGTTCACTCCCTCGACCACTTCCATCCATGCCTGGTTAGGTTGAGAGGCTGGCCTCTTCCTCCCACCCTTGGCAATCACCTCATTTTTCTCCCTGACATCCTGCAGCCAGACCTCCAGGTAATAGTCAGAGATCCTGGGAGATAGTCTTCTCAGGTCTCTTATCCATTCCTGTGATTGCTGAAGCCACAGGGCTCAATATACAGGTTCAACCATGCTGATCCCTGCTGGGGCCCATTTACTTAGAAATCCTTCACAGATTCAGCAAGTCATCCCACCCACCCTCTGCTTGACTGGGAAACCCAGAAGCAGGACGCTAAGACCATTGCTGAGTTCTAGAGCCAGGGCAATGCTCACTACTGAACCAAGTGTGTTCCTTGCCCACTGCTGGCCTCCCACCTATTGTCTCTCTGTGGAATCCTTCGCTCCATCAAGGTCTGTGTATTTTCCAGTACAGGAGGATGGATTCACATATCTGTTTAAAAGCAGCTGGTCTATTACTCTGCATACAGTTGGTTATGTTATTGGTCCAATTATCCAGCATATGTGATTTCAAATACTGCCAATATGACAGTTTGAGAATTTCAATTCAGTCTAAAAAGTTAAAAAGTTGACATCAATAAAAATCCCATTGAAACTACTGGATTATTGTGAAAATCCATATAGTTCACTAATGTACTTACCTGGTCTGGCCTATTCCATTCCTACACCAAAATTGTTGACTCTTGACTGCCCTGTGGACTGGCCTGGCAAAGCACCAATTTGTATCCAGGCTGGGCAATTGAAGATGGACAGTAAAAGTCAGCCTTGCCAGTGCCACCCACATCCCCATTTCAGAGTGAATTTTTAAAAAAATCATGAGAGGAGCTTCACTTGGTTTTGTTTTTATTCTTGAGAGGCCTGTTTCTTTATCACTTTTTGCTTCAGCTACGATACAATTGATAATAAGACCAACACTTTCTCCGCTTGCAGTTATAATTAGCAACAGCAGCAATGGAATCTGACTCAAATCAGGAGGATGTAATTAGTGCCTGTACTGACGTGACATGGCAGTAGTGCACTGTTTGCACTTGACAGCAAAGGTGCTGTTCTGTACATTGACGACGTGATATTTAGCTCAATTGTACCAAAATGTAAATTATTATTTCAGCTGAGCTCCCACTATGCTGACCTACAGTGAGATTTGTGGTAACTAAGGAAAGGGGGGAATGATTACCTCAAAAAAACAGATGCACAAGATTATTCAGAGGGAAATAATAAAGCAATTTATTGACTTTAGCCTGCTAGGAACATCAGGCACTCACTGGTTTTCATTCTATAATATGTTTCAAATCAAAGGAAGTCTGCTTTGAATGGGCCTTCCAAAAGAATCAGAGCATAGAAACAGGAGTAGGCAGTGTAGGCCCTTGAGCGTGTTCAGCCGTTCGATTAAATAGTGGTTGATCTGCATTTTATCTCCATTTATCACCTTTGCTCCATTTCCCTTGATGTCCTTACCCAACATAAATCTATCAACCTCAGTCTGGAAAGTTCCAATCGATCCCACAACGTTTTGTGGAAGAGAGTTGCAGACCTCTGCTAATCTCTGGGTCAGGAAGTACTTCCTGATTTCCCTCCTAAGTGACCTGGTTCTAATTGTTCCATTGCTCTTGAATCCCCCATCAGAGGAAATAGTATTTTTGCAACTGCCCTGTGGAATCCTTTTAAAATTTTAAATGCTTCGATTAGATCAAATCTCAATCTTGTAAACTGAAGGGGATACAAGCCAAGTGTATGCAACTCTGTTATTGTAATCTAACCCTCTAATTCGCAGAGATAAAAACAAAAAAACTGCAGATGCTGGAAATCCAAAACAAAAACAAGAACAGAATTACCTGGAAAAACTCAGCAGGTCTGGCAGCATCGGCGGAGAAGAAAAGAGTTGACGTTTCGAGTCCTCATGACCCTTCGACAGAACTTGAGTTCGAGTCCAAGAAAGAGTTGAAATATAAGCTGGTTTAAGGTGTGTGTGTGGGGGGCGGAGAGAAAGAGAGAGAGAAAGAGAGAAGTGGAGTGGGGGTGTGGTTGTAGGGACAAACAAGCAGTGATAGAAGCAGATCATCAAAAGATGTCAACAACAATAGAACAAAAGAACACATAGGTGTTAAAGTTAAAGTTGGTGATATTATCTAAACGAATGTGCTAATTAAGAATGGATGGTACGGCACTCAAGGTATAGCTCTAGTGGGGGTGGGGAGAGCATAAAAAATTTAAAAAAAATTTTTTTTTAAAAAAAAATGGAAATAGGTGGGAAAAGGAAAATCTATATAATTTATTGGGAAAAAAAAGGAAGGGGGAAACAGAAAGGGGGTGGGGTCCGGACTGAATATTGAATTCAACAACTTTAGGTCGTGAGCTCCCTCCCCCATCCCCACCCCCTTTCTGTTTCCCCATCTGGGGATGGGGGAGGGAGCTCATGACCTAAAGTTGCTGAATTCAATATTCAGTCCGGACCCCACCCCCTTTCTGTTTCCCCCTTCCTTTTTTTTCCAATAAATTATATAGATTTTCCTTTTCCCAACTATTTCCATTATTTTTAAAAAAAAAATTTTTTTTTTAATCTTTTATGCTCTCCCCACCCCCATTAGAGCTATACCTTGAGTGCCCTACCATCCATTCTTAATTAGCACATTCGTTTAGATAATATCACCAACTTTAAATTTAACCCCTTTGTGTTCTTTTGTTCTATTGTTGTTGACATCTTTTGATGATCTGCTTCTATCACTGCTTGTTTGTCCCTACAACCACACCCCCACTCCACTTCTCTCTTTCTCTCTCTCTCTCTCTCCGCCCCCCACACACACACCTTAAACCAGCTTATATTTCAACTCTTTCTTGGACTCGAACTCAAGTTCTGTCGAAGGGTCATGAGGACTTGAAACGTCAACTCTTTTCTTCTCCGCCGATGCTGCCAGACCTGCTGAGTTTTTCCAGGTAATTCTGTTTTTGTTTTTGCCTCTAATTCGCAGTATCATTTGGAGAGCCACACAGCTCCCATCTGCAATTCTGTCCTTTCTGTACTCCAGGTAACATGATAAAAGACACCAGCCCCTCTGTATAAAGAAATTCAGAAATACCATTTTCCATTAGCTCTTATGTGATTAAAGCTGTTCTTGTTTGTCAATGCTGAGTTAATGGTTACTTCACGCACTGCATTCGAAGAAGTTCTTGCACGCAATACACTTTACATAAGCAAGTTGTTGAGCTGCAAACAACATGAACGGTGAGCATAGTAACAAATAAAATTCTTTTTGCAGGCATTTACTATAGATTATGACCCATTTATTTCATATACAGGAACCAGAGTAAAAGAAAGAAAAACATCTTGCATTTATATAGCGCCTTTCACAACTTCAGGTCACCCCCAAAGCCTTTACAACTATTGAAAAAAATGATCAGTTCCTCTGTTTAAAGTGTTTGTAATGGGATAAACATTCATAATGACACCATGTGAACTGTCCCCACCCTAACTCTTCATCTGAAAGTGCTATGGGAACTTCAGTACCTACTCGAGAGAGCAGAAGGGACCCTTAACATCTCATTCAAAAGACAGCCCCTTTGATGGTGCAGTACTCTCTCAGCACTGAACAGAAGATTTACACTTAAATTTCTGGGGTGGATCATGAACCCATAACCTTCTGACTCAGAGGTGACAGAACTGTCTCTGGGCCACAGCTGATGTAGCCTCTCAAGCCTGTTCTGCCACTCAATTAGATCATGGCTGATTTGTCTCAATTTCTTTTACCCTCCTTTGTTCTATGTCCCTTACATCTCTCTGGGGTTTCTGCTGATCTGCTGCCTGCAGTAGATGGGGAGAATCCCTGTGGAAATCTCAGGCGGGGTGTCTGGAATTCCTCACCTTCTCATAGCTTCTTTGCTGTTCAACAGCCTCAGCACCAAGCCTGATAAATGCTTCAATGTAACTGTATACTTGATAAAATGGTGGCTTCATCAGTGCCAGCACTTAGACCCCATGACAATGACCCCATGTGTCCTTCTTTACACTTGGCTTCTTATATGCATCAACCAGTGCAAATATCCAGAGAAATGTCTCACCTTCCTCCTGGGCCTTGGATCTAAACCTTGACTTTAGCAACTTCAGGCTGTAGTTGTTTCCTCCATTTCCTAAGCTGTTACAAATGTCCCCCTCCTCTTCCGTTATAGAACTGATTTTATTTCCCCTTTATTCTGGCATTGCCATTTCACTTCTATATTGATGATCTTTGTATATATAAGCACTAGCGTTTACCTCAAGCTTAAAAACTCTGGTTGTTAATGAGTGTAAATGTTTAAGAACAATGTATAATAATCATTAGCAGACCGGACTATTCACTCTCCCTTCTTCACTTGGTCCCATCCTGTTCATGGCATGTGGGCATCACCGGCTAGGCCAGTATTTAGGCCATTGCTGTCACATGTAGGCCAGACCAGGTAAGGACAGCAGATTTCTTTCCCTAAAGGGCATTAGTGAACCAGATGGGTTTTTACAATGTTGTCATGATCATCATCAGATTTATTACTGAATTTAAACTTCACCATCTGCCATGGTGGGATTCAAACCCAGGTCCTCCAGAGCATTACCCTGGGTCTCTAGAATACTAGTCCAGTGACAAAACCACTACATCACCACCTTCCCTACGTGACTATCTATTTTTCCTTTCTGTATGCTCAGGGCCTACTGCTTATTTCCAGCAATTTCTACTTTAGCGCGAGCAAATAGCTGGTTACTTGACAGTATTAGCAATAATTACATACATTTAAACTGTAACACACTTCTCTTGTTGTTGTTGATGAGATGTCAGACGCGATGTCAGCTGCAAACAGCAATGAAGATTTTTCCAAAAATAATTCCTTCTTTTTCCAAGTGAATAGCTTGCACTCTGTTTTAAATGAGATGGGTACAACAAGGCGCAGCTGAAATTAACTGGCACAAGGATAAATCCCGGGTTAGCTTTGGGGCCGCGATTGGCCCCCGGCTACCATTTCACGCTGGCTGGCCAATTAACGGCCAGCTCAGCACTGCCAGGGTAGGGGGCGGTGGGAGGAGACCTGTCCACAGGCGCGGTTGAGCACTGTGAGAAAGCCCCCCTGAAGGCAGGCAGATGCCCCAGGGAGCTGCAGACCTGAGAAAGCTAAAATACAAGATTTAAAAGCCGAAAAAGAGAGTGTCCGTTCATCGTAATCAATCACCCGGGAATATGGCCGATAAAGATGCTGTCTACGAGAATGCGTTTTTGTTTTATCTCATCACAGAAATTTCATCCCGCCCTTGGATGAGGCTCGATGAAAATTTGCAAAGTCCGCCTGAGCGATTTGCCTGTCCGCCAACTGTAAGGTTGGACAGGCAACGAAAAGCCGGGGACAATTGCGCCGTTAAAGGGCTTCATTGCCCTCTTAATTGTCGGCGGGCGCACTTCCAACTTATGCGCGTGCTCACCGAGCGAAATATCACACGAGTGCTTGATGGCGTCAGGACGCTCGCCCAGCATCTTCTTGTGCGATTTTACGCGTGATCGGTTCAGGCGCACGCCCACCTGTGGGACGTAAAATTCTGCCCCTGGGCAATGGGGGTCAACGGTTATGTATCCCACTCCAGCGAGCCGGGCTGGTGGGCTAGTTCTGCCACCATTTCATACGAACGAGGCAAACCTTGAACAAACTCTCGCTATGGAACGTCACCACCGTAGCTCAGGGACGGGTGGGGGTGGGGTAGACAGGGGGATGGTGTGAGTGGGTGGATAGGAGGGTGAAGGGGGAGGATGAGGGTAGAGTGGTTGGATGGGGAAATAAAAGAGGAAGGGG
Organism: Carcharodon carcharias; assembly: GCF_017639515.1. Lineage (NCBI taxonomy): Eukaryota > Metazoa > Chordata > Chondrichthyes > Lamniformes > Lamnidae > Carcharodon > Carcharodon carcharias. The sequence continues at coordinate 99,861,843 of NC_054484.1, read as the reverse complement.
GGGATGTGGTGGGAGACTGGAGGGGATGGAGGAGCAGGATGGGGTGGAGGGTATGGGAGGGGTTAAGGGGAATGCAGGGGGATGATGGTGGAGAGGGAGAGATGGGGAACAGGGAGGGGAAATATTGAGGGGAAGATAGAGGGGAGGGGGAGTATGGAGATGGAGGGGAGGATAGAGGGGAGATGGGAGGTTGACTATGGAGATGGAGGGTGAGGATGCAGATGGAGGGGAGGATAGAGGTGGAGGGGAGGATAGAGGGGAGATGGGAGGTTGACTATGGAGATGGAGGGTGAGGATGCAGATGGAGGGGGAGGATAGAGGGGAGATGGGAGGTTGACTATGGAGATGGAGGGTGAGGATGCAGATGGAGGGGGAGGATAGAGGGGAGATGGGAGGTTGACTATGGAGATGGAGGGTGAGGATGCAGATGGAGGGGGAGGATAGAGGTGGAGGGGAGGATAGAGGTGGAGGGGAGGATAGAGGTGGAGGGGAGGATAGAGGTGGAGGGGAGGATGAGGGAGGCTGAGGACGGAGATGAAGGGGAGGGTGGAAGGGGAGGGGAAGGGGTGGAGGAGGCGGAGGGTGAGGATGGAGATGGAGGGTGAGGATGGAGATGGAGGGGAAGGATAGAGGTGGAAGGGAGGATGGAGGGATAGGGTGAGAATGAAGATGGAGGGGAGGATAGAGGTGGAGGGGAGGATGGGGTGAGGGTGAGGATGGAGGGAGGGGGTGGACGAGGTGGATGGAGGAGGAGGGAGGATGGAGACGGAGGGGAGGGTGGAAGGGGAGGGGGAGGGGTGGGGTAAGTGGTGGGTGAGGATAGAGGTGGAGGGGAGGCTGGAGGGGAGAGGGAGGATGGAGCGGGTGGATGGAGGTGGAGGGTGAGGATGGAAGTGGAGAGGGAGGGGATGGAGGGGGTGAGATGGGTGGGGGTGGAGGGTAAGGGTGGAAGTGGAGGGTGAGGGGAAGTGTGGAGGGGGTGGATGGAGGTGGGGGGGTGGTTGTTTGAATGAAGGGGTGGAGGGAAAGATGAAAGAGGGTCCATGTGCCTGAAACCTTCCTGCCCTCGCCCACAGCCCATCACATTGTAGAAGCAGGTCCCAGTGACCAGTCTCATTTCTGTGACTGAATGTACCAGGAGGTTCGAGCAGGAGAATTAAAGGAACATAAACCACATAGGGGAAGCTGAACTATCATCCTCTTTGAGTCCAGTTTTTCTGCAGCTCTCAAAAGGTTAATTGTACTTAGTTTATATCAGGTAATTAATAAGAAGCTAACTTTAACAGACATGTTCCAATGAAGATTTTGTGTGGAACAGTCATTATATTTTTAACTTGCAGGACTTAGGGGACTGCAATTGTTTTGTCACATCTCATTTCTAATTTTACTGATCCAACGATAATTCTGATCCATAGCCAAAATAATAAGAGGTCCTGTCTGGAAATTCTTTGCAGCTGACTTGATCCCACATCAAACCCATTGAGATTTTTTCAATGAGCCGACTGCCAGGAAATTGGCTTTGTAAGCCAGGCAAGTATTGTTCATGACCTAATGCAGAAATTATTGCCAGTCCAATCTGAGTAATTTTGATGTGGGATTTTGTGCAGAATGAGACCACGGATATCTACACCCATGGCCAATGGGGCGAACCAACATTTTTCTCAAGCCCGGAGAAGTGCTGAGTGTTTCAGCTTTCAAACTTGGTGAAGAAGATTTAAGGCATCATTCTGTGACTACACAGGAACGCAGATCTAAGATAAGGCTACAGCCCTCGTGGCCTCGATTCTCCAGCCCAGAAAGAAAGGATTCCCATTTACATAGCGCCTTTCACAACCTGAAGAAGTCCCAGAGCATTTCACATTCCATGAAGTGTAGTCACCATTGTGATGTAGGAAAAACAGCAGATCTTTGTACACAGCAAGCTCCCACAAACAACAATATGATAATGACCAGTCAATCCGGGGTTTTTTGTGATGTTGACTGAGGGATAAATACTGACCTGGACAACAGGGATAACTCCCCTGCTCTTCTTCAATATAGTGTTATGTGATCATTTATGTTAACCCGAGAGAGCAGACAGTCTCATCTGAAAGATGGCTTCTCGGACAGCATCAACCTGAATTAGGTGCTCAAGTGTATGAGGTGGGACCTGAAGTCCCAAGGTATGGAATTTGTGTGAATAATTCCACCGCTCCAAGATGTGAGGTGCACTTGGGGGTACAGGTCAGGATCATGACTGGAACTACCAAAGACATTTTTCCAGCATGCTTAATGTCAAACCTATGGGGTACTGATGGCATTTTCATGGGTGCTGGGGCTGCACCTTATCCTTCATATTGTGCCTGAGGAGGCCCAGATTATTCCTATCAGGTGACGAGCAGTCAGCACATACTGTGGCAGGGTCAGCACTGAGGGTCACAGGCTGTATTCCAACTATAGGCCAGGCTGGGCAACCTGTGAATAGTCGAGGTCTTATGAACTCTAGATCCATCTCCATGGAAGGAACGCACAACAGAAGGTTCCATTTAAGCAGGGAAGGACAAAGAGGCAAAGGAGGTCACTGTAAATTTTAACCGGAAGGGTTACGATAGAGTGGGTCCACGGCTTTCTGGATGAATAATCCTGAGGAATTGAGCTCAAATCCCATCATGACAGTTTGAAAATTGTAACGATGTTTTTAAAAAATCTGGAATATGTCACTTTTCTCAGTTGATCACAGCCAGTTTCTGTTATGTTGAGTGACTGTATTGAACAGGGCCTCTGCCATTTGCGTGAATTTAACAAAATTACAGATTTCTCCTCAACCAGCATTCTCCTACTGAAAGGGGATTAAAAATCACCTAATCTCTTTCTCCTCATATCATTAAATAAATGAGCAGAAAATAATCAGTTGTATAACAGCATTTTAAAAATGATTTTCTAAGTTCCAACCTTGAAGGCAGAATAATTATTAACTGAGGTATCGCAAGACGTAAAAGTAATGTAACACTGAAAAGATTCAGTACAGCCTCAAGGTTAAAGGTATCCAGTAACACAGGAATAAGTTTAACACTTCATTCAGTGTTTAAACTAAGCTTCACTTACAGGTCACTTAAAGTAACTGCCTATTCATACATAGTAAGTGAAAAATATAATCTGCACTAAGAATGAATACACTTAATAGACGCCTGCAGCATAACACATGCAAAGTGCCACTTATAAAGACCCTAATGTTCCCGATAAGAAATAGAAAACCATTCCTTTTTATGCAATGGGATGTCTTAGGGATCAATCTCTCTCACAATATTCAAGCTGAACAGTCCACAATATCGTCACATAATTCCCCTAGCTCAACTCGCAAGCCCATCTCAGCTCCTCAGTGGTGGCTATTTCACCTCTGTCAACTGATTCAAGCCCCACTCCAGAGACTCCAGCACTGAAACAAGGCTGGTGCTTCAGTGTAGTACTAATGGACTGTTGGAGGAGCCTTTTGATGGAGAGGTGTTAAATCCATGCCCCGTCAGTTGATAGAAAAGATTCCATGGCACTATTTTGAAGAAGAGCAGGGGAATTCTACCCAGTGCTCTGGTTAATATTTATCTCTCAATCAACATCGCAAAAAAAACACATTAGCTGGTCATCATCACATTATTGATTGTGCGAGCTTGCTGTATGCAAACTGGCTGCTGTATTTCCCTAAATTACAACAGCAACTACACTTCAAATATCCTTCATTGGCTATAATGCATATTGGGACATGCTGAGGTCATGGAAGGTGCTATACAAATGCTTTCTTTGCAGGTTGCTGCACGATTGCACACAGGCAGATCATAGAAGAAACCTTCCTTGTGCACAGCCTGTTTCCAGTAATGCATGCTCTTCCAGATTGCTGCACACCCATGCAGCTTGGTTGTGTGGCCCCTCAGTTATGCTGTGAGGCTAGTGGGTCCTGGGGCACTCCTACCCCGCCCTGGTTCCACATGAACTTAATTTTTTAGAAAGCATAACCTTTTTCAGTAGTGGCTGGTTACAAGGCTGCACCTAGGCCTAGAGAACCTGAGGCTTGAGGGAAGCAGGTCTGATCAGTACGGCTCATTTCCCTCAACAGAAAAGTATGTCTAGGTGGGGTGTATAACAGGCTGCCAGCTCGCTATGGTCTGTTTTGACCTACTACCCAAGATCAATTTCACCCATTCCCCCATCCGCAATATCTGAGAAACTAAGACTACAAGAGTGCCCTTGTATCTCTGCTCCCAAAGCTCAGTACTAGCTGAGTTGTCAAGGGGAGTTGTCAAGAGAGTTACATAATGCATTTAGGTCCTTAGATACAGAGAAGAGCAACCGACCTGTATTTTGGAATAATTATCCAGCACAATCTGACAATTTAGATATAAATTGTAAAGTGATTGGTGGCCATTTATAATTTTTACCCAAATCTGCACATTCCAATTCCACGTTGCATTTTATTTGTGTGACTCACTGGAGACAGTCTAAACCAAATTCCTAGTTGAATCTACCCAGGACTTGGGCTGGAATCTTGTGCTGTAGCTGGTGGTGAGCTTGGAGGTGGGAAGGACAATTAATTAGGTAGGATGGTGGTGTACCTGGGCCCCACTGCCTTCCATATGAACATACAAACATACAAATTAGGAGCAGGACTAGGTCATTTTGCCCCTCAAGCCTTTCTCTGCCATTTGATAAGATCATGGCTGATCTGATTGTGGCCTCAACGCCACTTTCTTGTCTATCCCCTTCAACTCCCTTGTAGTCAAGAATCTACCTACCTCTGCCTTAAAAATATTCAACAGCCCGTCCTGTAATGCTCTCTGGAGAAGATAGTTCCACAGGCTCACAGCCCTCTGAAAAGAAAAATTTCTCCTCATCTCTGTGTTAAATGGGAGACCCCTAATTTTTAAACTGCGTTCCCTAGTTCTAGTCTCTCCCATAAGGGGAAACATTCTTTCAGCACCCACATTTTCAAATCTCCTCAGGATTGTGTATGTTTCAATAAGATCACCTCTCATTCTTCTAAACTCCAATGGATACAGGCCCAGCCTGTCCTACCCTTCCTCATGAGATAATCCCTCCTCTCAGGAATCAGTCGCATGGACCTTCATTGAACTGCTCCTTGTGCAATTATCTCCTTTTTTAAGTAAGGAGACCAAAACTGTACACAGTATTCCAGATGTGGTCTCACCAACATTCTGTACAGCTGTAGCAAAACTTCCCTACTTTTATCTTCCACTCTCCTTGCAATAAATAACAACATTCCATTTGCCTTCCTAATCACTTGCTGTATTTGCATACTAACCTTTTGTGATTCATGCACCAAGACACCCAGATCCCTCTGAACCTCAGAGTTCTGCAATCTCTCTCCATTTAGACAATATGCTGCTTTTCTATTCTTCCTGTCAAAGCGTGCAGGTTCACATTTTCCCACATTGCGCTCCCTCTGCCAAATTTTTGCCACTCAGTTAACCTGTCTATAATCCCTTTGCAGGTTCCTTATATCCTCTTCACAACTTAACTTCCTACCTATGTCCCTGTCATCAGCAAATTCAGCAACTATACGTTTGGTCCCTTCATCCAAGTCATTGATATAGATTGTAATAGTTGAGGCCCCAGTATGGTCCCTGTGTTACTCCACTCATTGCATCTTGCCAACCCGACAATGTTTCATTTATGCTTACCCTCTGCCTCTTGTCAGTTAACCAATTCTCTATCCATGCTAAGATGTTACCTTCTACACCATGAACTCTTATTTTGTGCAGTAACCTTTGATGTACCTAGTCAGATGCCTTCCGGAAATCTGCCCCCCTCTGTCAGAATCAAGTGCTGGGCAGGCAGACCCATTAATGACAACTTAAGGGCCTCATTGCGCTGCTGGTATTAACCCAGCTGCAGGTGGGCCTGTCTCCATGCCGCAGGTGTGGCAGCTAAAACCGTGTGGCCAGCCTGTCACCTCCTCTGGGAAGGGGTCCCTCGATCAAAGGCACTCAGCCCCCCACCCCCCACCACATGACTTACCTGTGGCCTGGGTTGCTCCGCGATCAGGGGACTCTAGTACCTGTCCTTCCGGCAGCAGCCATGGCCTGCCCAGTGACGTGGCTGAGCACAAGAGCTGCCAGCCTCTGATTGGCTGGTGGCTCTTACCAGCCCAGGGCCAAACAACAGTAAAAGCTGGGAAATAAAAATACTGGTCCAAACTGTTTTTTCCTTCTTGGAGGTGAGATTCCTGCCCCTCTCGGCATCTTGATTCCAGGGGTAGGCCCTGCTGCTGGCCTCGTCACTGCCTGATTGGCGTGTGGCTCGGCGGGCCTCCCCGAAAAGAGGTAGATCGGGCCTCTCACTGGCTGTCCGACAGGCAGACCAGACCCCTGGCCCCTCCCTCAACAAGATTCCGCCCAAGGCACGGGGCATGAAACAGGCTGCTGTTTGACTACGGGCCCATCTTGCATAACTGCCCAGCACCATCGAATGAGCGGAACCTGCGAGCTGTTCAATGGGACCTATTTACGGCAATTCTAAAGGTGCCACCTTCTCAAGAATGTATGGGAAACTTTTTTGTTGGTCTGGAGTCAGAACACCACTTCAGAGGAACTGGTCACCAAGTGGCACCGTTATTGCACGCGCGGGTGGTGCAGACATATCCACCATCTTACGCTTTAAGGTTTCCTTTAAAGCTTGCCAAGTACTTTTTCAGGAAGGTGGTTCCCCTTTACATCATTGCATCACACCCTGCCAGTACTTCATTGAAAACAAAGATTGCAGGGAAGCTGGCACTGTAAAGATTAAAAGTTTAATCACACGTGTGGCTCCTTAAATAGATACTCTGTGAGCTTTATTGTTTCATGTTATTCAGAGAACGCTATGAATAGTTAATATTTCAACAGCCAATTGGCACATTTGTTATTCTCATTAAGCTTTATAATCCTGTATTCATGATTGTAATACTGTTTCAATGCTTTACACGTTAGAAAACGCTGGCAAAATAATTTCACTGTTTTTCTTCTGCTTTCCCATTCATTCCTTGTTTCCCCAGCGAATTAAAACTGTGACAAGGTTCAACTGAGATGGTATCTAGAGAATTCCAAAAATGGCACAAATCTCTCTCATTTCTGTGTAGCGTCGGGCAGTAATTAATGTTATGCGCAAGTTGTTTTACGCTGTGAGATTTAGCAGTCACAGTTGTGGACAAGCAGGGCCCCTTGCAGCAATGAATAAAGAAGGCTTTGCTCTAATATCAGCAGGCAAGCTTGCTGTTGTCTAGGAGACCCCTCCCCAAGCCAGAAAAGCACAAAGTGACTCAGTGTTGACAGAGTGAGGTTATAATTGAAGGCCAGAATCTGAAGAGATTAGCAATATTGGACAGCTCTGCCACCTGCTTCCCGGCTGCAAACTCGGGGCTTCTGGCTGTTTGGTGCTGCCCCCTGTTGGTTTAGCTACAAATACCCTTTGGTAACGGTGGGTGGAATCGTCCCAAATTTGCACTAAGTGTGTTACCTGGCAGTAAAACGACGCGAGCCGCAATGGAGGGTTTCCATGCCGAATTGTCCCAAATCGGCCGCCTTAACTTTGTGTTCCTGGAAAACGCACCGTTTCAATGGTGGGCGGGCTCTCATTCACACACCACACCATCACCTCGCCGCTTCATCAGGCCAGGCGTCATATCTATAGTCCAGCCACGCACATATACATCCCAGTGCTTCCAGCCTAGGACTACTGCAGAGAAGATGGCCATGAAAGTCAAAAAGACTGCAGCCCCCAGGTTTAGCGGCACATCACTGGAACGCCTTTTGGACTCTGTGGAGGCCCGCCGTGATGTCCTCTACCCCCGCTCTGGCCGCAGGATGGGCAGAGGTGTGACCAACCAGGGTTGGTAGGCAGTGGCACCAGTGGTCGGTGCCAATGCTGCGCAGAAGAGGTTGGCCATCCAATGCAGATAGAGGATGAATGATCTCATCTGTGCCACCAGGGTAAGGCAACCATCTCATCACTCTAAACTCACACTCACAAGCCCATCACACACTCACTGGCATCTCACTCACTGCCAGCTCAAGGGACAGCATCACCCATTCTTACACACGTACCCCATTACATATCCATCTGGCCTCATCTCCTCTGGAGACTGCCTCCTCAGCCCTCACCATCTTGAGGCCACTTGCACAGATCAACATGTGCCTCCGCACACTCCCTGGGTTACCCTCCTTCCCCAGTACAGCTCTCGCCCTGCAGCCTCTTCCTTTGTCTGAGGCCACATCCTCCCTTCCCTGCAGCCATTGAAAATATATGGCTGATCTGGTAGGTAGATGCTTACCTGTGAGTCCCCTAAAAGTGAAGTGGTGCTGTCTGTGAAGCCTGGCGCTGATGACTGTGAGCGCTGATCACAGCAAGGTAGGCAAACACACCTTGAAGTCCAGAGCGAAGTGCAGCCCGCCGGATGCATGTCGCTTATGTGCTGTTGTGAAACACGTCAGCGTGTTTGGGCAGCCGATCCAGCGGTTGGGGCGAGGGGGGGGTGGGGGGGGGGGGGTTTGGTGATTCCTTGGGCTGCTGTATTACAAAGAGTTTCCTGACATCCGATGGCAGAGAATGTGGCCCACTATCGGAGGGGCTGAGTGGATGATAACAAATTGGTTTCACGCTGTCGTGAAACTGATCGCACCATATTGTCCGCTCACGCCGCTGAACACATCCAACGCCGGCGGGCATGGAAAATCCGGGGTGGTGAAACATGTCCACATTTAGAAGAGCAAGCTTGCATTTATATCATTCAGGAGGTTCCTCGCAGTGAATAACGCCACTGTTTCACAGTTAAACTAAAGTGTTGTGCCTGCTGGTGGCTGTGGGAGGAACTACACTTGAGTTTCTTGGGTAGGTTCATCCATTGGATTGGACATTGGCATAAAAATAGTGTAAAATGGGTGTAAGTAACTGAATTGCATGGAAACCCCATTCAGCCTGCACACTTCAACAGATAATTGGGGGAGAACCAAGTTGGAAAAGAACGAAGCTCAACTCTTTCACTTCGCTCTCGCAGCACATCTCATTGCTGCATGTGGGATTTGGTTCTTGTGTTTGCATAAATACCGACAAAAATAATTCATTGATGCAAAAGACATTATAAAAATCTATAGTTTTTCCTAATTAAAGCTTTTGAATATATATACATTGCCATTTGACATTACCATTTCAGATACCAGCCATATTCACGGATCTTTTCAGTTAGGTTACTGAATGAACCCCATTTGTGCTGCATTAAACTCTGAGGGAAGAAGGATTATACTGACAATTTAGCCTATCTTTTAATAAACTATTTATTCATAAGAGGCTAGAAATGACAGCTTTAGGACAGTTATTGTTTTTGTATTGTCAGATCTTTACGATGAAGAACACTGTGATGCAATGGAAAGATTCAGAAGCTGATTGACAGTCGGTCAGACCGTGACATCCATGTTCTTTCCAAGGCCATAACCATCTTTATACTGTAATCAGTTCCATTTAGTGGGAGGGCGTTATCGTCCCCCACAACCCATATGATGAGTAGTGGGGCTTACCCTCACCCCCACCGTCAACCCAGAAGTCAGAGCAGGAGCTCACCAGGACTATCAGGAGTTGGGTTCAAACCTGGCAGCTTCTGATCCAGAGGTGGGATTGACACCACTGAGCCAAAGGCCTTGAGTTTTAACTCACCATACCCAATGAGTGGAACAGCAGCCAGGAGAGAACTGAAATTGTGAAGCATGAGGAGATATTCAGCTCTTGCTGGATATAATTTCAATACATTAACAGCTCATCCCTCTTTAATAAACTGCCTTCCACCCATATTGCCTGTTTCTAGCAGAAAGCAGACTCTAATCTGAGCAAATTTGAGGCCATAGCTGATTAGATATGATTGGAGCAAGAAAGGAAATCATAGAGGACTTCTCTCCACACTTAGCAAGAGTATAGAATAAGGTAGCAAGGAAAATCATTGTCAGGGTTAATATGAGTGGGTGGAATATGTGGCTAAGTGATCTACTGAAGAGAGATGTGATGGAGGGGTGGAAGACAGGGAATAGAAGGGCAATAAAAAAGGAAGGGGCATGTTAGTTATAAGAAATATTTTCTTCTTTTGTAAGAGACACTGAAGTAACAGTTGTCGTTCACTTGTAGCACTCGGCCTTTGAGGTTCTGAATTCAAATTTCACTCCAGATACTTGGTGTTCATAATCTAGGTTGACACTCTGGTGCAGTACTGAGGGTGTGCTTCACTGTCTGAAATGTTGTCTTTCATACGAAAGTTTAAGCCGAGGATCAATCTGCCCTCTCAGGTGGTTGTAAAAGATCCCATGGCTATACCTTGAAGAAGCAAAGGAACATTTCCTGTTGTTCTGGCCAATGATTATCCCTCAGCTAACTTCGAGCATTTTGTGAGAAAAATTCAACCTTGCATATTGTTATAGAGTTTATTTTCCAGGCAACTTTTCTTAGTGACACATTTAACTTTATTTACAAGACAGCAGCAGCCACCACATGTGTGCACCTAACTCTACAACGGAAGGAGAACTCTCTCCTAGATGTTCCCCACGCTGCTAGCTCATTGGTTTACACAGATCATGTGATTTTACAACACAGGATTATTCTTAAAGCCACAGTCCTACATTTATCCAAACTATAATTGCTACATTCCTCCCCCTTTAACTTCTCTGTACATTTTGTATTTACACGGATATTTATCTCATGACATTACAATATTTACGCAGGTCATGAAATTACAAGTTCAGTCTTTCAGGTGGTTTCCTGATCCGTATGGAATGTCGCAGCTCCATGACTTCAGATTCTTTTTCAGGAACCACATTCGCTGGAACAGCATTAACATCAGGTACCTCATTAGGCACAGGCAGCTCACTGTCTTCCACTCCGACAGAGACATTGGGCATGTCTATCCCTGGTTGAGAAACTTCAACAGGAACCACAGGTTCAGCAATGGTTACAGGTGGAACATCATTTTGTTGGGGTATCTCCCTGCTTCTTAAAAGATCCACATGCTTATGGGTGATCTGGCACTCCATTTCCACATGGTATGACAATGGCCCGGTCACAGAGCTTACTTACCGGGTAACCACTTCAGTCCTCCACTGAAGTTCCTTGCATATCCTGCTTCTCCAACAGTAACTTGTCGCTCACAACTATGCAAATCATGTGTTGCTTTTTGGTTCCCTTGACTTTTCTCCACCTTCCCCTCCAAATTGGGAAATATTAGTTCAAAGACGGCACCTCATCAGTAATTTTGCAGGTGTTGCTCCTGTCGTAGTGTGGAGGAGTCGTCCTGTAGTGAAGTAGGAAACAAGCAAGTCTAGTTTCCAACAATTCACCTATTAACATTTTCATTCCTGCCTTAAAAGTTTGTACTGCTCTTTCCGCCAGTCCATTAGTTACGGTGCAGTCTTCATGTGGGTGATAACATTGAGGCTGATAAATCATTGAAACTCAGCACTCATAAACACAGTACCATTATCTGAGACGATTACCTCTGGCAATCCATGGATATAGTTATTCTATAGTAGTGCCTGATTTTAACGACTTAACCTCATAAATGTCTAAACACTTGGAATGAACATCTATAATCAGTAGAAACATGGTTCCAAGGAAAGGGCCAACATAATTACTTGCGTTGTCATAGCCTCCAGGGCTGTGGGCCAAGTGCTGGAAAATGGGGTTAGTGTTGTCAGATTTCTGTTGACCGGTGCAGACACGAAGGGCCGAATGGCCTCCTTCTGTGCTGTAAACGTCTATGAGTCTATGAGTCTATGAGTCTAACCTATGTGCAATCTCACCCAGAGTCTATCAGACCCACTCCCATGGGTGTAATGGACAGCACCAGCCACCACATGTGTGCGTCAAGCTCTATAACTAAAGAAGAGCTCTCTCCTAGGGGTTCCCCATGCTGTTAACTCCAAGCTATAATTACTACATATATGTTGCTAATGACAAAATGATCTTACTCCCAATCAGATCCACAACTCATCCACATTTTGATGGTAAGGTATTAAAACATACTGACGATAAGTCTGACTTGGGCAATAACCAATTGCAGCCTGTTGTAAACTCAACAGAAGTGAATCAGGCTGTATTTGTTTTTATTTATTCACACAGGGTGCGTATTTTGAGCAAGGCCTGCATTTATTGCCTAATTACCCTTAACTCAATAGCTTCCTTGGCCATTTTTGTTGGCAGTTAAGAGACAACCACATTGTTTTGGTGATGGAGTTACATGTAGGTCAGACTGATTATGGACAGTGGATTTCCTTCCCTAAAGGCATTAGTGAACCTCGTGACAATCCAATAGTTCTACGGACCATCACTGCTGATACTAACCTTTTATTCCAGATTTATTAGTTAATTGAATTGAAATTCCCCAACGGGATTTGTAACTCAAATCCCCAGGTCACTACTTCAGGCCTGTTGGATTACTAGTCCAGTCACATAACCACCAGTATTTATATGGGTTACAGACCATGACAAGTTTCTACCCCACACCTTCCTATGTTTTTGTTAGGCCTTGGCTTCCCAGTAACCCTTGTTGCCCAGTGGAGTGCAAGGGATGGAACAGCTTGTGAGCAGTGAACTCCTCTTCACCTGACTGGTCCATCTTTAAACTTAGATGCAAATGCCAGACATAAGAAAATTGTCCTGCAGTTCTCATTCAAGTTCATTTGAGTCAGGTACACCCATCCTGACATGACTTCAAACTGGAAAACCCATTCAGAACAAATCCGGGATATTCAAATTGTTGGCGGACGTGAATTGAGTTAACAATCGACTATCATGTCAACCTTTGCTGAGGACAGCTTTCTACACGCTTGGGGAAATTCTGAGATTGTGAAAGATGCTACAGCTTTAAATGGTATCCAGTGCCCAAGAAGCTTGATAATATTACCAATTATTGCCAATGTTAATATCTCACATCCAGATAACTATTTAGGTTAACCTCCTTCGGCCAAATTTGACCGTTTCCTCCACATGTTTCTAGACAAGAGGGCCTCTCTTGTCAGAGTATTCCTGTGACCTTAATTGTTTCGAAAGGCAGCATAGGGATTTCCTGTTGGTAGTGGCTGCATGTGTGACTTGAAAAGGGAGGTGAAATCCTTGTCCAGATTAAAAGTTATTTCAGACCAAATTGGCTTTAAAAGGTGCCAGCATTAGGCAATGAACCAGCATGATACAACACTGAAATAGCCCCACTCCTCCTACTTAATGCTCATCATAGTTGCAGGAAGGCATTAAGCTGGAGTTAAGCACGGTACTGTGCAGGTACCAGGGGAAAGCGTCCTCCTTCAGGACAGCCGCTAAACTAAGGATCAGTTTTGCCCACAGGTAGATGCAAAAGACCCCATGCAATAAATGGAAGAGGGCTAGGTAATCTCCCATTGTCCTGACTAACATTCTTCCCTCAAACAACATTTACCACTTGTATAAGTTTCTTATGCACAAATTGGCAACCTTGTTTGTTGACATGTTAGCATGGCAGATGCAGTATAATGTGGACAAATGTGAGGTTATCCACTTTGGCAGCAAAAACAGGAAGACAGATTATTAACTGAATGGCTATAAATTGAGAGAGGGGAACGTGCAACGAGACCTGGGTGTCCTCGTACACCAGTCGCTGAAGGTAAGTATGCAGGTACAGCAGACGGTAAAGAAGGCAAATGGTATGTTGGCTTTCATAGCGAGAGGATTCGAGTACAGGAACAGGAATGTCTTGCTGCAATTATATAGGGCCTTGGTGAGACCACACCAGGAATATTGTGTGCAGTTTTGGTCTCCTTATCTGAGCAAGGATGTTCTTGCTATGGAGGGAGTGCAGCGAAGGTTTACCAGACTGACTCCTGGGATAGCGGGACTGACATATGAGGAGAGATTGAGTCGGTTAGGATTATATTCGCTGGAGTTCAGAAGAATGAGGGGGGATCTCATAGAAACCTATAAAATTCTAACAGAACTAGGCAGGGTAGATGCAGGAAGGATGTTCCCGATGGTGGGGGAGTCCAGAACCAGGGGTCACAGCCTGAGGATACGGGGTAGACCATTTAGGACTGACATCAGGAGAAATTTCTTCACTGGGAGAGGGTTGAGCCTGTGGAATTTGCTACCACAGAAAGTAGTTGAGACCAAAACATTGTATGTTTTCAAGAAGGTGTTAGATATAGCTCTTGGGGTGAAAGGGATCAAAGGGTATGGGGAGAAAGCGGGAGCAGGCTATTGAGTTGGATGATCAGCCATGATCATGATGAATGACGGAGAAGGCTCGAAGGGCTGAATGGCCTACTCCTGCTCTATGATAACAGTAATTGTAATTCAAATATAACTCAATGGCTGCAAGGCATTTTGGGATGCCCTGAGGAAGTATCACTTTTTTCTTTATTATTCTGTTCACTTGGTTAGGAAAAGGCAACATTTGCAATTACACAAGGAAATGTTGGGTAACTGGAGATAGCTCTTTTGTGCGAGGGAGCACTCATTAATGGAATCCCACAGGGATATGGCTTTAGCTGAGAGCCTCTCAAGATTGTCATTAAAGATAGGATTGAGGGGATTCAGAGTGGAATTTTCAATTTTGTTGATCTGAACAAAACTCTGTCAAGGGGTGGGGGGGCGCGGGGTGGAAATTATCCAGGGGGAACTTAGATAATTTAGCATTTGAATAGGAAATGGTATGAAATATATTGGCAAACGTGAAAGAGTTCATAATGATGTGGAAATATTAGCCCTTTTTACAGCTCTGCTGCTCCCCACACACTCTCACACTTCTCCCTCCAGATTCAATCCTTGTCCAGCTGCATGCAGTTGAACTGCTAGTGGAGGGGGGGATACAGGGGAAGGACCTGCAAAGCCTTTAAATGAAGCTGAAAGACACCATTACATATTATTCAATGAGAGTGAATATACATATTCAGATTATAAAGTGACAAAGTGTGTTCACCTGCACAACCACTTGTGATCAGAATTTCTTAACATTTCTAGGCCTACCATTTCTTCTAGGTGCTGCCCTGACATCCGCAGCAGGGGTGGAGACAGCCTGTGCAATGGTTGGCCCTGTTACCTCTGATGACTTCGGCATGCATCCTCCGGAGAGCTGAGGCCTTGAGGCTCCTGGCCTGCTTTAACTATCCTCCTGTGGGCCAGCTGCTCCCTCTGCAGTGACAGAGGATGAGGTTGAGGGGGTCACAGGCAAAGGGGATTCAGAGAGAGCAAACAGCCTGTGAGATTCCTGATTGGGTAACCCAGGGGTGTCCAGCTGCCTCTCCTCCTCCCTTTAAATGCCCGATGGCCCATGCCTGTCTCCTTGAGGAATGGAGCACCTGGATGATGAGGTGTCCTGTCTTTCCCTCGCGTTGCCACTGCAGGAACTCACCCATGGCTACCACAATAGAGTGCAGGTCTGTGTGCATCTCCGTGTTCTGCTGGACCAGGGTTTCCATGGTGTCCACCATCCTTCCCATAAAGGCCTTCATGTGCACACATGTGGGCACACCACTTCATCAGAGAGCAGGCAGAAGCACACCTACAACTCGCGTGCCACTCTGTTGAGGGCTTCTAACAGCTCTACATGATGTTCCCCCGCCTTCTGCTATCTCTCCAGGATGAGTTGGGAGGCCGAATGCAGAGGCTCCTCATCTGACTCGGACCTCACAGATGTCTCTTCCCCAGCAGTCCTCCGAGTGCCAGGAGCTCGGCTGAACCTGCCTCCTCCTGCTGCGGACATGTGTCCGTGCAGTGACCACCAGATTGTGAACCCAAGCCTACTCTAGATCTTGTTCCTACCAAGGTGTGTGTCTCTGCGCTGGTGGAGGGTGTGGGTGAGCGCAGTGACAGGTCTTCCAGGCTGCTTATTTCCAGCTCTTCAATGGCGGAGGTGTCCTCTTGGCTGGAGGTGAGGACCTGGATGGAGCTGAGGGACTAATTGGCTGAGAGAGTCGGTCACTTGGCAGAGCTCCCAGTGAACCAAAGTAGAGATAATTACTGCATGACAGCAGAGTCAAAAGCAGACAAAAAAGCACTCACATTCATGCTGAGAGAGGGATAATGTGGTGCAAGATCATAACGTGGGTATTCACCACTGACCTCACCGTCACTACAGGCAGGGTCCACGTCCTCACCAGTCAGCGTGATGACACACTCCTCAAAGTGAGAGAGGGGCCTAATGTGGGTCACTCCACCAAAGTCTGGGATCTCACACTCCTGTTGTGAGCCAGCTTCTCCTACATGAAAACAGATGGAGAGAGTGTAAGCAGGATGCATGGCACCGTGTGGAATGTTTGTGTGGTGAGTGGAGCCATGGACAGGATGAGGACATGAGCTCGAGAGGGTATGAGCCTGATGGAGATGTGAGGGTGTGTGAGAGAGTTAGTGGTATTGTCTCTTGAGGTGTGAGATCCCTGTGGATGTGCGATGGGTTTGTGAGTGTGTGAGTTGATGAGGTGGTTGACCTACCCTGGTAAAATGGATGAGACCATCCATCCTCTTCCTGTACTGGATGGCTGACCTCCTCTGTGCTCCGAGGGCACTGACCACTTCTGCCGCTGCATCCCAGGCCAGATTGCTGACTCTGGTGGACCTCCTGTGCCAGAGTGGGGGTAGGGGACATTGCGACGGCCTTCCTCTGTGTCCAGCTGGTGCCCCAGAGAGGCACCACTAAACTTGGGGGCTGCCATTTTCTTTGCTTTTGGAGCCATCTGTCACCTGGAGCAGTCCTGGTCTGTAGACATGAAGTAGGCTGCGCTCTGGTGAGATTTAAATATGGTGCCCGGAGCGAGGAAATGCTGAAGTCAAGGCGTAGCGGACAAATCCAAGCCCGTCTGTCAGCGATCTGGAGTGTTTCCCGTGAATGCATCATTAATGAGGCAGGATACACCAGCAATGGGATGATATGGCACAAAAACCTGCCATTGCAGCCAACGGGTAAAACGTTGCTTTTCACATCCACAACCACACTTGTGGCGAATTGTCCCAGATTCACCCTGTGTATTCAATCATGTTAACTAATGGAAAACATATAGAAACTGGAAAAGGCCTTTAGCTTCCAGAATAGTTAAACCCTCTGTTACTTATGGATTTTAGAAAAGGGGAAATTTCACTTCACTATCGTCGGGGAGGGAGGGGAAGAGGAGGGAGGATAAAGGGGGAAGGAGGGATAGAGGGGGGAGGTGGAGTGGAGGGGTAAGGGCTGGGAGGGTGTAGGGGTAGGAGGGGTGGTAGGGGTAGGTGGTTTGGTGATAGAAGGGGATTTAGGATGGCATGTGGAGGTTGGAGCAGTGGACGGGGGTTAGGGGGAAGGTCAGGGGTGGGGCTAGGAGGGGAGATGGTGGGTAGAGGGGGTAAGGGTGGGTGTAGGAAGGGTTGGGGAGAAGAAAGTGGGGGTGAGGAGGGAGGTTGTGACTTGGAAGGGGGTGTGGGTGTTTGGAGTGTGGGGGTTGGGAATAGAGTGGGTGGGGGTAGAAGGTGTGGGTGGTAGGGGTGGGGGTAGGTCAGTGTGGAGAAGGAGGTGGGTAGGGGTGGAGTGTATGGGGATGGGGGAGTGGAAGATAGGATGGAGTAGGAGGTGGGAGAGGGTAGGGCGTTGGGGGCGTTGGAGAGGTTGAGCTTAGGATGGGGTGGCGGAGAGGGGTGTGGAGGAGGTTGAGTGTAGGTGAGGGGTGGCCCCCACTAGTCTTGAGACTAGTCCATGTCTGGTACCCATGTCTGAAAAAAGCTTTTTAAAATTATGGTTGATTCCAAACATATCTATCTTTAATTAAATTCAGAGCTGTCCCCTCTGTGTGCAAAGTGGGTAAAAGGTTTTGAGCCTTTTTCTGCCTGTTAGCAAGCTGTAATCATTTATTCAATTCTAAATTTAAGGTCCTATTTACATATGGATTCTACCTAATATCTATACTGCATCTAATTATATCTCTATGCCCCCTGATACCAGAAATTGGGACATGTTCACTACCAGGCCGGCCCATACTAATTGCTGGTACATGCTCTTAATCACTCCGCAGAGGCAAGTCTCCAGGTACGGGCTGTGTGGGATTTACTTAACTTCCAACAACAACTTCTACCTGTGCCACTTAAACATGCCAATTTACTTCCGTAAGCACACTTGAAGCTATCTGAGATCGGCATTCTATGTCAATCCAACATCAATGATGTCAGCTGAGCGGTTGCTGTTTGCAACAGATGTGGTTTCAGGTCAGTTTCTTCACTTGATCACTTTCAGATGTCAAGTGATGACTTAAAAATCACTTCCGAACACAGAGTATCACACCCAAGTGCACATTAACACTGTTGTTCACAGAATTCGGTCAAAGTTTTCAGGTAGGGTACGAAGATAACTCAAACAATTTTATGCCTTGGTTACAGGTAATACTGAGTGCAGTACATGTTTCCTTCAATCCCTAAAAGCTTCCTATTCAAATGGAACTCAGCCTTGGCTCAGTTTTGACATCCTTGCATCTGACTTAGAAGGCCACAGGTTCAGGGCCCATTCCAGAGACTTGAGCATGTAATCCAGGCTGATACCTCAGTGCAGCAGCAAGGGCAGATGCATAGTCTTTTTGGATGAGACGTTAAACCAAATCCCCATCTCTCTTCATCGGTGGACATAAAATACCCCACAACACTATTCGTAGGAGATCAAAGGAGTTCTGCCCTAAACAATCACACAACCACCATCACTAAAATAGTTTATCTGATCATTTATCACTATGCTGTTTGTGGGATTATGCTGTGGAATGAAAGAAGGAATGAAGATTGTGTATTTATATAGCTCCTTTCACAACCTCAGGTCATCCCAAAGCACTTTACATCTAATAAAGTGCTTTTAAAGTGTAGTCACTGCTGTAATATAGAAAACACGGCAGCAAATTATGCACAGCAAGCTCCCACAAACAACAATGTGATAATGACCAGATAATTTGTTTTGGTGATGTTGATTGGGGGGATAAATATTGGCCAGGACACAGGGGCTCTCCTGCTCTTCTTTAAAATCCATGCCATGTACCTGAGGGAGGAGATGGGACCTCCTGAAACTTGAGTACATATTCTAGGCTAGCAGTTTAGCTCAGTATAGAGGGAGTCCTTTCAGAGCTGCTCCCTTTCCAATGTAATGTTAAGCCAAAACCCTATCTGTCCTTGCAGGTGGGCAATGAAATGTCCATGGCTTGCATTGTGGTACCATAAATTTGTGGATTCCAGCAATAAATAGAATGGTACTAGTCCTGATCTTGGAGCAGAGGGCAACAGGATAAACAACACCGGTACATTTATATTATGCCTGTAACATAGAACATATCCCAATGGGCTTTATTGCAGAAGGTAAATGAAAACGCGGTGGCCAAGGGTTTCATCCTTGTCAATCAGGCCCAGTATAAAGTCTTCAAAGTGTCTGGGAGCTTTTCAAACTGGATCCTGCTATTTTATCCTTATGTATTCCTTCAAGGAACAGGAATTCCTGAAAAGAATCAAGTGTGTACAATGATATACACACAGCCAGCAGGTTCCTCCTCCACCACTGCCACCTCCAGTCATCCCTCTTCCTTCCTTCTACGTGCTAACATCGTTTGACCTAAGTACTGAGATGTCAACTTCTGCTATGACATGGCATGTTGGAATTGTTACTTGGGAGATACCTACAGGAACAGAAGCAGAAGAGAGACATATGTCACAATGATTTACCACCAACTTCACAGAGTGTTAAAAATTGAAACGAAGAGGGAAAGGCAGACTTTTCATGCAGGTTTCTTCTGATTTGGAGAATGAATGTTACAAGCTCCTGACAATACATAAACTTTGTTTACCAAGAACCAGCAAGATGTACAGTGATGAGAGCCTTTGGCCTTGAGTGGCAGGTCCTGCGAAAGACTGGTTGCCTCACAACAGAATAATGCATTGTGGGTGATCTACTATGACACCCCTAGAACTGTGAAGCAAATCATCCAAAAACTGAAGCCATACCATGGAAGGCCTCATGTATTGCATTTATTTCTCTCTCTCTTTAGATGGTAAAATATCAAAAGAAATGCGGAGAAGTCTGAGCCAGTTAGATTTATTCCACATCATTTCCCTCTAAAAGCAGGAATGCTGTAATTTTCATCCATTGGAATGTCCCCCTTTGTAACGCAAATAAACAGTCTGAACCAAAGGGCAAGCATGGATTGGTAAGGAGCTACACATGGAGAGAGGTCTCCAAAGATCCTGAACATGAATGCTCTAGTCAGAACAAGCCGGGCTCTTAAAGATATTGCATTCCTTGTCCGGTTCTTTTCAGAGTTTGAGAATTACTGTCTGTGCCATCGGTGTAAACTGATCCCAGCTCTCGACGGCTCAAATCAGCAACTGTCAAATTCAATAAATCTGCATGTCAAAGTAGCACACCATCCCGGCGTGGTCACATATCACTGTTCCTCCATTATTCCCTGGGTCCATAGCCTGGTCTTCCTCACTTTAACAGCATTGTGGGAGCACCTTCACCATATGAACTGCAGTTGTTGAAGAAGCTGGCTCACCACCACCTTCTCAAGGGGACCAAGGGATGGGGAATCAATGTCACTTTGCCAGCAATGCCCGATACCTCGAGAATGAACAGTGAAAAAAAATCTCCACCAGAATTGTAACTTGGAGCTATGTGAAGCCTGCGTATGGAAGAGAGATCATTATTTTTTCTTTCCAAGACTTTGGGTCTACGGCTGTGTTAAATTACAGTGTAGATTTTCATTGATGTTCAGGGAATGAGAAGGAGCCAAGTTTAGAATGGAGTGTAACTGAATAGAACAGACCCACAAAGAAAGGGAAAAAAAACGTGCATTTATATAGCACCTTTTGCAACCTCAGGATGCCACAAAGTGTTTTATGGCCAATTAATTACACTTGAAATGTAGTCACTGTTGTTACACAGCTGCGAATTGTGCACAGCAAGCTCCCACATATTGCAATAATCATCAGATAATGATTCACTATTTGGCAATGAAATGATCAAATTCCCTGATCTTGTAATTGACAATTGCAAAAGTCATTACATAATGATTTCATGTAATAAACATCAACAAAAGTTTAAAAGACTACACAGTTGATTTCAGTTTTGGACCCAAGCACATCATTGAGTGACCATCCTATCCAAACTTAGGGGCTCAGTGTGGGTGGGGATTGGCCCTCAATCGGGCTTAACTGGCACTGCGGACATGAGCTGCAGGGATTAGGAATGCCTCCACGAGCAGTTCGCTCAGGCAAAGAGACCAGCAACATCCCTGACACCCATGCACTCCTGCCCTCTGGGTCCCCTTACCTGTCTAAGTCACACCCTCCGGTCCCTGACCACCTTCCAAATCAGAAGATCCTATCCTAAGCAGTGTGACTGCCTCCGGGTACAAAGCATCCAGGTAACCATCCCCCTCCCTGATGTGTCACAGTGTCCGCAGCTCAGCCTCCAGCTCAATGACTCTGAGCCAAAGCTCCTCAAGCTGCAGACACTTACTGCAAATGTGCTTGCTCTGGATAACACTGGTCTGGCCTCATTGCCATGGATCTAGGCAGGTATACATGCAACTTCAGGCACATTTATGGCATATTGCCGGTCCGCATTTGCCACATTGGGCTGGTATCATCCCATTCTGGCCATTAGCTCTTCACCCTTATCCACCCCAGCATTGAGACCAATCTTCCAAACATTAAAAAATGTCTTTGGGGTTTGGACCTCAATGATGTCACCCCCATCTGCTCTTAATGAAGTGAATATGGAAGGAAGGAGGAGTAGTCACTACTGTAATGTAGGAAATGCAGCAGACAATTTGTGATACATGGTCTCACACACAGCAATACAATAATGAGCAGGTAATCAGCTGTTGAGCGATGTTGATTGAGGGATAAATATTGGCCAGAGCACCCTTCCTCAAGAAATGCCGTGGGATCTTACAGATCCATCTGAACAGATCAGCATGGTCTAATGTCTCGTCTGAGAGACAGTGGCACCAACAATGTAGCCCAACCTCTGTAGTGCCCAGGAGCACCAGCCTTGCTTATCAAGTCTCCTAATTAATTTTAAGAATTTAAACTTTCTACATTTTATCAGGACGTCAGCAAAACAGTTGTCTCTTCAATACTGTCACTGCTGTTTTAACACGATTCCAGGTGTACAGAGGCATGCAGTATAATTGACCTCGCTACGTAAGAAAGTATCAATATCAAGCCAATATATCAATCAACAACACACATTGAGAACAAGGAACAATGGACTAACATTCCAGTGAACAAATCTTTCTGGGGAAACCTTGAAAACTAGCAGAACTTCCCTCACATCCATCTCAATTATGTGACCTGACTATATAGCCGATGCAACAAGTAAAACTTCAATTTATATAAGACTTTCAACATTGTAAAAAGTTCCAAAAGGCACTTAGACAGAATCAGACATAAATTGAACTGGGCCAAAGACCAAGTGACCCAAAAGCTTGGTCAAAGCGGTCGATTTTGAGGGGAGAGAGAGGGATCGATGGAAAAGTTTAGGGAAGGGATTCCAGAGCATATGGTCTAAACAGCTGAAGACGCAGCCACCATTGGTGGAGTGAAGGAAGTAGGTGGACAAGGCTTCAGAGTTGAAGGATTTCAGGAATCTCAGCGGGCTGTCAGGCTGGAGGTAGTTACAGAGATCAGGAGGGGTGCGGTAAAGAACAAAGGCAAAATAAAATTACAAGAAGCAGACAACATCATAAAGGCAGCCAATAAAGTAAATAGTAATCCCTTCAAATGGAAGTCCTTTGTCAGATGTGCAGAAAAAATAAACACAGAGGAACATTCAACCACTCTATTTATTGTTTTTTCACCTCTCATTGAACTCCTGCAGACTGATAACAGGACCAGCAGACAGCAAAGCTTCAGTAATAACAGATGTGTAAACTGTACTGAGGCTAACATATGTTTGAGCTGCACGCCAAAGAATTCATCCCCATAGCATGTAATCAGAATCAATGCAAAACCGTCTGAAATGCTGAATAATAACAGTTCTGGCAACAGATTCCAGCTACAATCAGTTTTACTCCAGGGACCCAAAGTGCCAACAGTCCAACAACAACGGTATTTTTTCCCATTACTTCCAACTCTCCTTACTGTACTGCATTATAAAACACCCAAAAAGTGATGGGCAGGGACAGACCACTAGTCCATCGAGCTTGCCCCACACTCATGTGGCCAAATTTGCCCAGCTCATTGGTGACAGCTGGGGAGGCAGGAGGACGGGCAATATGGTGCGGGAAAGCATCTGCAGCGGAGCTTGACGTCTTCCCACCATCATGGCACATATTGCCAGTGGCGGGAACCTTAGTGGCAAGGCTGCCCATCGAGCAGCCAATTGAATCATTTAAGTGACCAATTAAAGGTCAACTCCTACCCCTGTGGGAATTTTATCCATGTTGGGAGGGCCTGCTGCCACATGGGGAGATCGCCAGGTTCACCCCGGGGGCAGCACAGTGCGTTCCGGGGGCCAGTCTTGATGGGCACTCAATGACCCATGGAGGGGCCTCTCTGCAGCAATGGCATGTGCGCCACAGCCCCCTACCCTCAATCATCAGTATCTACCTGCCTGGCCCCGGCTGCCCCCTAAGACCAAACTCACTTCTCTTTGAGTGAGGCAGGTCATTGACACGCCCTCCCCATCCCCACCTCCCTGGTCATGCAGTCTCAGAACTGGCCACCAGTAGCAGTGGCGCTGCTGAGGCTGCCAAGCTGTTGGTCCACCGCTTGAGCCGGCAGCTCCTGGAGGGTGGGCACCCATCCTCTCACTTAGACGCCACCGCCAAAATGTCACCCCAGGGTCTCACCAGCCACCGGAGCAAGGCCTCCCTCTTTCAGGAGTTCAAGTTCCCCCGAAAAATTCAGCCCACGATGTCTGTAGCATGGTGAACCCTCAAGCTGTCCGTTGAGTTTAGCTTTCCCTTCCTCCAGCACTCACTCAAGCCAAAACACGGACTTTCAAAAGGTTTTCATTTTTTTGTTGCTGTAACATATTGGGACAAAAAAAAAAATCAGGCAAAGACCAAAATGGAAGGAGAGGGAGGAAGAGAGAAGGGCTGGAAGAAACGTTTAATGTCCAATGCAACACTTTCAAAATAAAAACAAATAATGCTAGAAATACTCAGCAGGTCAGGCAGGAGAGAGAAGCAGCGTTCATCGGGAGAAACCTTCATCTCCCCACAAGGACCGGTTTGAACGCGGGACCAGAAGGAATTTCATAAAAGTAGCCACCAGTTCACCGGGCTGACACATTCCCAGCTTGGGTGATTTTCCCAGAGGCAGATCACAGCAGAGGCTTTTTTTTTTAAACAAATCCAATCCTCTTCAGAGGGCGTCTCAAGATGGATACACAGTCACGTTACCCCTCCAATAGTGGCAGCACCCAACTCTGGTTGGGGACTGTCATCCTTCCAAAGCTGCAGGTCCTCAGATGGGGCCTGTGATCTCAGGTATCTGCCTGCCACGCTTAAGTGGACAACAGACCCGGAGGTGACCTCTTAATTGCTCACTTCCAGGAAGATCGCCCAGACAGGCACACAACAGCCAGTGCAAGATCAGGACCCCGAAAAAAATCCCAACCTTCAACTATCCCTTAAAGTGCACAAGGTTACCCCCAACATTTGAGGCCACTGGCCTTTTGTCACTGTTAGAAGTTAGAGATTTCATAATTTAGAAAAACAAGGTAAAAGTGACAAACAGAAATCCCTTCAGAAGGAAGAGCAGAACCAAGGTGGGCACTCCTGGAAGGGAAACAAAAACAGAATTACCTGGAAAAACTCAGCAGGTCTGGCAGCATCGGCCTGGAAGGGAAGTGGAAGTGAATTAAACACTAATAAAAAAGTAAAATACTGCAGCATGCTGCAAATCTGAAATAAAAACAAGATGCTTCTGATTTGCAGTTATAGTAATGTAGTTGACACAGCAATCAATTAGCAAAGTTCCCCAAAGAAAAGGCCTCCTTCTGTGCTGTAAGATTCTGTGAACACATGCTCCCTCAGTTGCACACTGACTTAAGGGTCAAATCCTAAACACTCAGCCTTCTGATTAAATGGCAGAAGTGCCATTAATGGAGCCAAGTTGGCATTCAACACAAAGTCAACATAGGAAACAGAAATTAATATCCTTTGAAAGAGAGCGGTAGAGTGTGGTATTTCCTGGAATTTCCCACCTAAGGGGAAAGAGTAATTTTAATGTTTGGTGACAGTGTAAACCAGCCAATAGCAGATAAACCTTCTGTTAGGCATTCTGCCCAATGTTCCTTTCCATTGATTTCGGTGGAGTGAGAATCAGTCGTGGTGTATAATGTACAGCTAATTTGATAGCACCCATTGTTTTTTATTCTTTCATGGGGTGTGGGCATTGCTGGCTTAGGCCAGTATTTATTGCCTTCTTGAATGGCTGCAGTCCATGTAGTGTAGATACACCCACAGTGCTGTTAGGGAGGGAGTTCCAGGATTTTGACCCAGTGAAGAAACAGTGATATAATTCTATGTCAGGATGCTGTGTGGAGGGGACCATGCAGGTGGTGGCATTCCCATGTATAAGCTGCCCTTGTCCTTCTAAATGGTAGAGGTCGCGGGTTTGGCAGGTGCTGTCAGAGGAGCCCTGGTGAGTTGCTGCAGTGCCTCTTTAAATGGTTCACGCTGCTGCCAATGTGCATCGGGGATGGAGGGAGTAAATGTTGAAGGTGGTGGATGGGGTGCCAATCAAGCGGGCTGCTTTGTCCTGGAATGTGTCAAGCTCCTTGAGTGTTTTTGGAGTTGCACTCATCCAGGCAAGTAGAGAGAGTTCCATCACATTCCTGACTTGTGCCTTGTAAGTAGTGGACAGGCTTTGGGGAGTCAGGAGGTGAGTTACTCACCACAGAATTCCCAGTCTCTGACCTGCTCTTGTAGCCAGTATTTATATGGCTAGTCCAGTTCAGTTTCTGCTCATTAGTAACAACCAGGATGTTACTAGTGGGGGATTCAGTGATGGTAATGCCTTTGAATGTCAAGGGACGATGGTTGGATTCTCTCTTGTTGGTGATGGTCATTGCCTGACACTTGTGTGGCACGAATGTTACTTGCTGCTTGTCAGCCCAACACTGCATGTTATCCAGGTCTTGCTGCATTTGGGCATGGACTGCTTCAGTATCTGAGGAGTTGTGAATGGTGCTGAACATTGTGCAATCATCAGCAAACATCCCCACTTCTGACCTTATGATGGAAGGAAGGTCACTGTCTTGAACAATTGGCTTCCCAACTCTGTTTATCCCTGTATCCCTGCTGGAGCCAGCATCAGAGGGCAGAAAGGCTCCAGCATAAAATGGTAAATGGGCAAATAAAATCACCAGTCACCATCGGACACACCCTCTCTGACACTGACAGAGAGATCTGGGACACAACCTCTGATCACCTTCCCTGGCAGAGGTAAAATAAAAAGACCACAAAATATGAAGAAGCAGGAGGTCATTCTAAAATATTACACAGAAAAAACAGTGAAAATAAAAATCAGGAGAATTAAAGCAGGCTCCCAACTCGATTTCACACCGAGTCGAGGTTTACCCCAAAGGCCTTACAGTCAAGTCCCGGAATATTTGAGTATGAGCACCTAATGTATCTGTATTGAATTCCTAACAATGTGGTCATGATATAAAATAGATTAAAACCTCCATTTTAATAATGAGCAATTGCATTTCACATTACTTTGGAAACAACATTGCTAGCAGAGCTCTGAGGCAAGCAGAATTTCAACTTTTCCATATTGCAATACTGACAGATTCATTTAAAAAAAAAGTAAAACACTTCTCATTTCCTGCCATTTGTTTTTCCAGCTGTTAGCCCAGCCTCGGTCACCGACAGTGAGTCTGGCAGGTTAATTTTACATTGCTTGACATTCAGATGAACAATAATGTTTTAACAAAGGCTGGACATTTTGTAGTTTATAGAACCAGCGCATCATAAAACACAAGGAAGTGTCCTTTCAACCCGTTGTGCTTGTGCTGGCTCATTGAAAAGGTTAGCCAATCAATTCCACTCCCCATAGACCTAACAATGTTTCCCTATCAAGTATAGATGCAATTTCCATCTGAAAGTTACTATTCAATCTGCTTCCATCATCTTTTCAGGTAGAACGATTCCAGGTCAAAACAATTCCCTTTTGTACAAACATATTCTCACCTCCCCTCTGGTTCTTTTACCAATTACCTTATATCTCTGCGTAGTGATGCACCTTATTTACTCTATCAAAACATCTTATTAGTTTTGAACATCTCTATTAAATCTCCCTAACCTTCTGTATTGTAAGAAGATGAACTCTAGCTTTCAGGTTTCCCCACATAACTAAAATCCCACATCCCCCGCTAGCATTCCAGTAAATCTCTTCCCCAAGGCTTTGACATCCTTCTTAAAGTGTGGCGCCCAGAAGTGAACACAATGGGGTGAATTTTACTAGCCCTCTGGGGCAGGCTGGGGTGGGGAGGGGCAGGTGGGGGCCCGTAAAGTGGCAAGGGAAGCTGGGGTTGGTGTGTCCATCATCCTCCCGTTACCATACCATCTTGCCAGTGATGGGGAAGGTGGCAGGTGGCCCGCCTGCCAAGAGGCCCATTGAGCCCCTTAAATGGCCAGTTAAGGGCCTCTTCCTGCTGCTGGTATTTTTGTCCTGCATAGGACCCCCCCCCCCCAAACCCCACCATTGTGGCAATGGCCAGCCCCACCCAATGGTGCTTCCTGCCCTCACTGCCCAACAACCCCTTCGCAGGACATGCCTGACTGGTACCAGCATCCCCCCCCAGGTATCACTTACCTGGTCGTGAGGGTGGTGTCCATCCACAGTGCCCTCTTCTTCCTGGTACAGCCCCAGCAGTGGCCACCACTCCCTCCGATTGGCCAGAGGCTCCTGGGGGGACGGGCGACCATCCTTCGTCAGCTGCTGCAAGGCTAAGGCCCTGGAGCCTGCTTTCAGTCCCATTGCGGTGGGATTCCCACTGTGATGACAAAATCCAACCCAATATTCCCACTGAGACTCAACCAGGGGGTCCAGGCAGCTGGGAAGCTCAGGGTATGGTCCTGGCCTTATTTAAATATTCCAACATTGTCCCCTGCCCAAATCCAGGAGGGCTGATGAGCAGGAGCAGGAAATTGGCAATGGAGACTTAGGGCACTGGGGCTCCTAAGGAACAACCTCAGCATTGGTGAAGGACTTGGGCAGGCCAAGGCCAGAACACAGAGAAAGAGTCATGTCAGCGAGTGGGGATGCCTGGTGGGGGGAGGGTTTGAGGAGGACCATTGCTACATTCCCTACCCTATGAGGAGTCTTCAAAGTAGACCTCTTCTGTGGCATCTTCTGGCCAGTTGGCACCTCCCGCTGTGCCTCAGCGGTGAAGTTCTGTGCAGTGCAGGACACCCTCTGATGTCACATTAAAAATGCATCACAACTTTGGAATTCAAATTCGGCCCCCACCTGCCTGTCATGGGAGCCTCGGCCTGTTCCATAGCCAGCCAAGTTAAATTGGCTCCAGGCAGGGGTTGAGTGGCTTCAGCTTGGTAAGTGGGTTTGGCCTAACCGTAAGCCCTCATACTCGCCATTCTTGCTGAGCGAGGGGATTCTGGGTTTGACGGTGGAGGTGTTAAAAACCCGGTTCAGATGTCACCTGAGGCTGGCAGGAATTAAAATCCATTCAAGTGTTATGCAGGCCCCATGAACTATTCCCAACAACCAATTACTGCAGCACGCCAATCTCGTTGCTATATATCATTCTTAAAAAAATAATTGTGTCATTGCTAACTGACACTCAAAAGATTAATGCCACCCCAATTGAACAAAAGGCAAACATGAAGGATGTTCTTTTAGTTCATTCTCAGGATGCGGACAAAACTGGCAAGGCTGGCATTTATTTACCCATCTCCCATTGCCCCCATGAGAAGGCAGTAATGATGGTGTGCCGCCTTCTTGAACTGTTGTGTAGTGAAGGTGCTTCCACAGTGCAGTGAGATAGTCAACAACAAACCAGATTTTATTCCCCACCATGGATCAACTCTGAAAAAATGCAAGTTGCAATCGGTGTGGCTGCTAACTTCAAATTTAATCGACTAATTTAATACATATTGTGGAGACATTTGGTAGCTATTTATTTTTGAATTTCTACTTCTGGCTTACGCAGCTGTAAGTAGATAAATTAAGATTTTAATTTTGGCAGCTAGTGTAACTCAGTAGGAGAGAAGATACTGCCCTTCAAGGATAAACTGAATGCCACTTTATTTAACCACTATAAATCACATCAGTTATTCAATGATTTAAGTATCTCTCAAATATCCACTAATCAGTACTAATGCTGCTCACAAGTATATTTATACAATCTAAAGTGGCATTTCATTTGGTCAAGGGCTAATCATCTGTGCTATGTCTAAAGGAGGCTGACAGAATAATTGCAAACTAACTGTAAATTGACAAATAATCAAATTTATGCAGTCTGGTCCCCAGTAAGGAAGAACTCTGACCAGGCAAAGCATGGTTTATTCAAGGGGTTCAAAGTTCCTGCCTCGGCTAATGCACTTCAGGCCGTTGAAGAACACACAGTCCCGATTTGAACTGGGGTTGGGGGAACGGTTTGGCATCAAAGCCCCGTGTTGCATCCTCAATTTTACACAACAGCAAAATCAGTGAAGGACAGGATGGGGTGCAGGCCCCCAACAGGCCTTGCTGCTGCCAGGCAGGTACCGGTTACAATCAAAAACAGTCTGGCGATCTCCAACTAAAATGTGAAGACAATAAGGTACAGGAAGTTGGAGTGAAAAACTGAGCAGAGGATGAGTGCTAGATTGTTTCGAGTTAAATGCTCACAACCCTTCGGAAGAATGAATAAAGGACTGGCTTTTAGACAATGACCTTAAGACGTCACAAAGAGATTGCACTTCCATGTAGGCCAGAAACCCTATGCTATCCATATAAAGCTGGTTGCAAAATAGTTTCATATGAACATCAGCATTCAGAGCAAAAATAAAAATACCTGGAAAAACTCAGCAGGTCTGGCAGCATCTGCGGAGAGGAACACAGTTAACTTTTCAAGTCCGTATGACTCTTCAACAGAACTAAGGAAAAATAGAAAAGAGGTGAAATATAAGCTGGTTTAAGAGGTGGGGGGGTGGGACAAGTAGAGCTGGATAGAGGGCCAGTGATAGGTGGAGATAACCAAAAGATGTCACAGACAAAAGGACAAAGAGGTGTTGAAGGTGGTGATATTATCTAAGGAATGTGCTAATTAAGGGTAGAAAGCAGGACGAGCAAGGTACAGATAGCCCTAGTGGGGGTGGGGTGGGGGGAAGGGATCGAAATAGGCTAAAAGCATTCAGAGAGTCTTTTAAAAGGATGTACTTTAATGCGCTTGCATATTTATGAAAGTCCTCCATTAAAATTGCCATCATTCTTTTACAGCCTATTGTGGAGACCCAAAGCAATGACTTGTTAAGTGAAGATAATAACCTTCCATCGTTCATCATTCTCACAAATACTAAGAGGTAAATTTGTTTTTGAGAAGATCATCGTTCCTCAAAGGACCTGGCTGATTCCATACATTGTGCAAATTGTTTCATTTTAAAAATTGCACCACAGCTGCAGCAATAAAACGCACGAGGGATCCCTGTTAATGAGCATTAATACTGCTCCATATTTTCAATAGAACATAAACCTCCCTGCGTCCCGCTGGTGTGATTCAATTATTGATAAGTATATTTCAAACCCATCTATTCATGTTCTTCCTCCATAGTTATCATAAGCAAACATTGTTTAATAGGAGCATAGGAGCTCTGATAACACCTCTCAACTGAAGGCTATAGTTGGAGCCAATATCTTGATATTGTGAAATAGGAAGAATGAAAGAAAGGTTTACATTTCTACATTGCCTTTCACAGCTTCAGGAGGCCTCAAAGCACCTCACTGACAATGAAGTACTTTTGAAGTGTAGTCACTGTTGCAGTGTAACATAAGGCCTTCTGCTCCAAGAAATAACATTGGCAAGGGACCAGAAGGAGCGGTTGTTAGAAAGACAGGAAAACAGCAGGTGACGTTCCTTATCAATAAATTTAGTAGGCCTAATGGTGGATTGAAAGAAGCTACAAGAAATAAAGCTGGCTCGGGATGAAGACAACAGCTGAGATGAGCAGAATGTTTACATACATTTAATCACTACATATAATTTAATTTAATGAGAACAAACCTCCTACTGTTTGCCAGCTGCTGCCCCAGATGATCCTCTTGCAATTTACATGAAGCCCCAATTCACCCTCTTCTGATGGTCCATTTGCAGTTCTAACAGAGATAGAAAACATAGAAAGAATTGCATTTATGTAGCACCTTTCACAACCACAGGGCATTCCAAAGCACGTTTACAGCCAGTGAAGTACTGTTATCAGTGGTAGTGTAGGAAACACAGCAATCAATTTGCACACAGCCAGCTCCCAAGAAATGTGATGTGATAATGACCAGCTCATCTGTTTCAGCGATGTTGATTGCAGAATAAATATTGGCCAGGACGGTCAGGATAACTTCCCTGCTCTTCTTTAAGTTATGGCATGAAATCATTTGCATCCACCTGAAAGAGCAGATGGAGCCTAGTTTTAGAAGATTCATTCAAAAGACAGCACTTCTGGAAGTGCAGCACTCCCTCAGTATTGCACTGGAGTTCCTGTGTTAATTTTGTGCTCCAGTCTCTGAAGTGGGATTTGAACCCATAACGTTCTGACCCTGAAGTGGGCAGGATAACAACTTTTTTTAAATTCATTCATGGGATGTGGGCTTCACTGGCTGGGCCAGCATTTATTGCCCATCTCTAATTGCCCTTGAGAAGGTGGTGGTGAGCTGCCTTCTTGAACCGCTGCAGTCCATGTGATCTAGGTACACCCACAGTGCTGTTAGGAAGGGAGTTCCAGGATTTTCATCCAGCAACAGTGAGGGAACGGCAATATATTTCCAAGTCAGGATGCTGTGTGACTTGGAGGGGAACTTCCAAGTGGTGGTGTTCCCATCTATCTGCTGCCCTTGTCCTTCTAGATGGTAGTGGTCATAGGTTTGGAAAGTGCTGTTGAAGGATCCTTAGCGAATTCCTGCAGTGCATCTTGTAGATGGTACACACTGCTGCTAATGTGCGTTGGGGATGGAGGAAGTGAATGTTTGAGGATTGGGTGCCAATCAAGAGGACTGCTTTGTCCCGGATGGTGTAGAGCTTCTTGAGTGTTGTGGGAGCTGCAGTCATCCAGGCAAGTGGGGAGTATTCCATTAAACTCTTGACTTGTAGATGGTGGACAGGCTTTGGAGAGTCAGGGAGTGGGTTACTCATCACAGGATTCCTAGCCTCTGGCCTGCTCTTGTAGCCACAATATTTATATGGCTAGTCCAGTTCGACTTCTGGTCAATGGTAACCCCCAGGATGTTGATAGTGGGGGATTCAGTGATGGTAATGCCATTGAACATCAAGGGGCGATGGTTAGATTCTTTCTTGTGGGAGATGGTCATTGCCTGGCACTTGTGTGGTGTGAATGTTACTTGCCACTTGTCAGCCCAAGCCTGGATATTGTCCAGGTCTTGCTGCATTTGAACATGGACTGCTTCAGTATCTGAGGAATCATAAATGGTGCTGACCATTGTGCAATCATCAGCGAACATCCCCACATCTGACCTTATGTTGGATGGAAGGTCATTGATGAAGCAGCTGAAGATGGTTGGGCCGAGGACACTACCCTGAGGAACTCCTGTAATGATGTCCTGGAGCTGAGATGACTGACCTCCAACAACCACAACCATCTTCCTTTGTGCTAAGTATGACTCCAACCAGTGAAGAGTTATCTCCCTGATTCCCATTGACTGCAGTTTTGCTAGGGCCTCTTAATGCCACATTCAGTCAAACGCTGCCTTGATGTCAAGGGCAGTCACTTTCACTTTACCTCGGGAGTTCAGCTCTTCTGTCCATGTTTGAACCAAGGCTGTAATGAGGTCAGGAACTGAGTGGCCCTGGCGGAACCCAAACCGGGCGTCAGTGAGCAGGTTATTGCTAAACAAAAACTATACTGAGCTATGGCTATGGCTGACACTCCCAATGACCTTCCTGGCCTACTCTACTATTTTGTCAAACCCATGGGGTTGGATTTTACGGTTTGTTTGAAGGCGAGGAGGCTTTTATAAAATTGAGTGCATGGCCTGCCCACCCCTTCCCACCTGCCCCCAGCCTGTCTCTAATTTTATGGTGGGTGGTGGAGGTGTTGAGTGACCTCTCCCCCTTGGGCCTATTGAGCCCCTTAAGTGATCAATAAGTGGCCAGTTAAGAGCCTCATCCCGCTCCCAGCCCTGCCATTATTTTACCCATGGCAGGGGAGGCACAGGCCAAATGCGAGGGCTGGAAGTTTTTACTGGGTGAGCTAGTGTTGTGTAAGAAAGGGGGGACCTACTTTGGGGAGTTCCCTATGCCCATAGGAGGCATCCAGCAGCCCCCTTCCCAACCAAGGTTAGCCTCCCCCTTTAACACTCCCCCACTGACCTCCCAAACCTGGCATTCCAGGCAGGCCCCACCAATACCCCGGACGTATCTTAAGTCTGACTTCCATAACCTCCTCTTCTACAGGAGCTGCCTGTAATTCCAGCTGTGGCCACCACCTGAACCTGAAACTGCTGCGACTATAGTGCTGCCGCCCAATCAGATTGGTTGACAGCTCTCTAAGGTGGAAGTCCTTCCCCAGATGGGGGTGGAGGTGGGGGGCGGGGGGGGGGGGGCCAGAAGTCTTGCCCTGAACCAATTAGCACCTTGCCAAGTGTAAAATGGCTGCAGGGCATCCAGCTTTTTTGCTGCCGGGCCCATGACTGACATTTTAGTTGGGGGTTGGTGGGGTGGGGGGGTGGGGAACATAGCGCCCTGTAAAATCCAGCACACGATGTCTGAAACATCATGGCTAGACTCTTGATCCAGAATCCCCACCACTACTTTTCCCTGTCCCTCACTCATCCCCACCTTCCCCTCCAGCCATGTAGTCTCCTGGGACTGGCAAAAAAAGTCAGAACCTAGAGTCAATAAGGAAGAAAATATCATGGAAAATCAGCACTCTCCCCACACCATTTGCCAACACTTTGCAGAGTCTTCCTACTCTGGGGTAAAAACAAAGTCTTTCACGTCCAGTCTGTTGATACTCTTGCATAGCTTAATCTCATGCCTCCTGGTCCTTGCGGTAAGTTGCCCATTTAAGTTGTTGATGGCTTCACGGAGTATTCCATAATGGGATAGGTTTCAGGCCAAAGTCTTTGCACTTCCTGCCCTGGTGCTAAAACTGATCCTACACAATAATATTTTGGTCAGCGCAACAGTCAAACTACAAATATGACTCCTTTATCACTGAAGGCTGGGACCCAGGTTTCTGGTTCAGAGAAATGAGACTTCGACATTGACCAGATGTGATCTGAATTTAAGCTGGCCTGGTGAGGTGACAGCCCAAAGAAACAATTTCCACTTTGACAGACTTGAAGACGAAACAGCTACTAATTCTGTTCACAAACAAGTGACTCAGGAAATTTCAAAGCATATGAGGTATTATTACAAGATGAAAACTTACCTCCTTTTCAGGCACCAGCCAGTTTCATCAGTGAAGTATGCCTTTAAAGTGTCCGTCCTTGTCTAGACGGGTACAGTAGTTGTGGTTTTGTTGCTAGACTAGTAATCCAGAGGCCTGAGATTAATAAACGTGAGAACATCAGGGCAGTTTGAGAATTTGAACATAAAAAATTTGGAAATACTGTAAGAAGCTGATATTAGTAAAAGTGACGATGAAGCTGTTGGTTTTTTATTAAATCCCAACTGGGTAAAACAATCACCTGCCCTTACCCTGCCTAGCCTAACTCCAGTCCCACACCAAATGCTTTCTGGAGTGACCACGCAATTGTTTTAGAATCACTACAAAGAATACCAAGAAGAATTTGTCTAGAATGAGATTACTTTGGCACGGATATGGGGACATCCCCCAGTTTACTCTAAGACATCACTAGGTCTTAACCAGATTGAAACAACATCTTGTTCAGAGCCAGCACAGTTAGGATTCTCTTTGTGGAAATACCGAAGTCTCACTGCTCAAGTTGATACACAACATTAGAAAGTGGGACAATGAAGCGTCTACAAACAATAGTCAAATTAGTTCTGGAATATGGTGTTGTGCAAACCAATTAATCTCCATGTATTCAGTACTTCAGTAACCAGAACTATCTGATCATTATTAACAGTTCAAAGATCAAGTGTTGGATTAGCATTCCAAGAGGAAAACCGAGACAGGAAAGCACAGAGTGCTGGAGGTTGAAATTATTGGCATTGATTGGAAGACTTGTGGGAATGATACCTCATTACCAACTCTGTCTAGCCAACCAAACCTGATGGGTTGTGAGATCCATTTCAATAAATCTAGTCATTTGCAGGAGGTCACCAGTCCACGAAATCTGGTGGATTATTATAAAAACTCAACTGGTTCACTGTGATATGCATCAGGAAGGGAACCTCCCACTGCTACCATGGTCTGGTCTCCACATGATTCCAGTCCCACAATACGTGCCTGTATATGAGGGAGTGAATTCCCATGAGCATTCTCCTGCTCGTCTACTTTAGCTTTGATGGAAGTGCCCATTGCAACCCCGGAAAATCAGCATCATGAAGTCATGGTGGAGAAGTGAGAAAAACCCCCATGGAAAAATCATCCCATTAATGCCCTTGGGTCAGTCATGGATGGACAGTCACATCCAAGGACAAATAAATCTCAAGTGTCTGATAGTTTTCCTGTCCATAACTTTCCTTTCACTAATTTGAGCAGTTTGGCCCAGTGTTCTGCTATGTCTTGAAGTTGCGTTCTTGCTTAACTCTATTGATGGATTGAATAAGGGCTTCTTCCAGTCACAACCTTTCGAATTGAAAGGATCCTAGTTTGTCCAGACTTTCCTTGTAACTCAACCTGTTGACACCAGGAATCAATCTGGTCTTCCTTCCCCACAGCACTTGTATGAGTGGAATGATTTGTTTCTCTTATGAGATGGTGACTAAAGCTGAACACAGCATTCAGGCCCGAGCAAGATACTGTCTGACTTTTAATGACTCATCTGCTTGTGCAGAGCTCAGCTCCCAGCCTGTGACTGTTAAACATTTCAAAAGCATGAGTAAGAGCATCAATCCAATTAAAACAAAAACAAAAATACCTGGAAAAACTCAGCAGGTCTGACAGCATCTGCGGAGAGGGACACAGTTAACGTTTCAAGTCCATATGACCCTTCATCAGAACTAAGACATATAGAAATGAGATGAAATATAAGCTGGTAGAGGGGATAGGACAGGTAGAGCTCGATAGGGGGCCAGTGATAGTTGGAGGCCAAGAAGAGACTGCCAAAGATGTCATAGACAAAAGGACAAAGGGGTGTTGACGGTGGTGATATTATCTAAAGGATGTGCTAATGGGGACATTAAGGATAGCAAGCAGGACAAGCTAGTAGCAGATGGCCCTAGTGGGTGTGGGGGGGGGGTGTCGAAGGGATCGAAATGGGCTAAAAGGTGGAGATGAAACAATAGATCGAAATAAATTTTAAAATATGTGGAAAAAGAAAAATATATTAGTAAAAAAATTATAAATTATTGAAAAAAGGGGGATCAGAAAGAGGGTTTGGATGGAGGAGAGAGTTCATGATCTAAAATTGTTGAACTCAATATTAAGTCCGGAAGACTGTAAAGTGCCTAATCGGAAGATGAGGTGCTGTTCTTCCAGAGAAGTGTTTGGTAGGACTGATAAAGATAAATTATTTTCTCTGATGGGGGAATTCAGAATCTTAAAACCCAAGCCAGGCCATTCAAGAGTAAAATTAGGAAGCATCTTTTGCACAAAAGGTGATTGAAATCTGGAACTCTTTCTCCCAAAAAGGTTATAGATACTCGGAGTCAGTGGAACTGTTCAAGACTGAGATTGATAGATTTTTGTTGGGTAAGGATATCAAGGGATATGGAGCCAAGGCAGGTAAGTTGAGTTAAGATGCAAATTAACATGATCCAATTAAATGCTGGAACAAGCTTGAGGGGATGAATGGCCTATTCCTGGTTCTGTCTTCTGGTGACCATGGATTTGAGCTATAGTCCACGCAAGGTCAAGCCAAATCAGTGAGAGATGACCTTCCTGAGAGGGCCTCATACTCATCTCTGAGTCAGTTTGGTAGATGCCTTCTCAAATATACTCTCTCTCTCTTCAAGTACCATGCTCTATGAAGGCATTGGCGACCATGGACTTCCATGTGTTGGTCCATGGTTATGTTTGGTCAGCTAATGCATTTGCCATTTCCTTCTGCAGGTTCTGGCTGACCAAGAGACTCTCCTGCTCTTTGCACGTTCATGGAGTGGAAGCCCTTCCTGTTGAAGAAGGCACCGGGCTCACCTGCTGGCGCCTTGATGGCCACATGTGTACAGTCTATAGCACCCTGGACACGGGGGAAGTCAGCAATGGCCGCGAAGCCTCTGGCTCACTGTGTCTGGCTGGCCTGGTCCCAGCGGTAGTGGATGAAAGTCAATGCACACCTGAACAGAGCATCTGTCACCAGCTTGACACAACTGTAAACAGCTGATTGGGACACTCCACAAAGATCACCCACTGACCCCTGGAAAGAGCTGGAGACAGAGAAGTTGAGGGCAGCCTTGACCTTCAGAGCCACTGGCATGGAGTGTCCACCCACACAGTCAGAGCTGATCTCAGGGCTGATCATCTGGCAGATGGAGGTCACTGTCTCTCTTGAGAGGTGGACCCTCCTTCGGCACTGCACCTCAGACATATTGAGGTAGCTGCATTGCCACCTGTAAACCCTGGCAGCAGGATAGTGGCGTCTTCTGCAGCCCCTTCTGCCTTGGACTTCCTGCTGGCCCTGCGCCCCTTGTGCCTGGGCCTGTCCTCCCATAGGTCCCTCCCCTGAAGGCTGAATAGGGACACCCGGCCTCCTCCCCCTTCTGGCCCTCGCTTCCTCCTCAGAGGAGGTGCCTCCAACAGAGACCACAATCCTTATTCCCAGGGTAACGGAAGGCTGTCTGATACCTGGAAGGCCCCAAGTGTTATGACTCCTCCGGAGTTACTTCTCTGAAGTGAAATGAAGTTGTCCTGTTCACACAAGCCAGCAGCAGTAAGTTATAACCTAAAGTACTAACAACTCGCATTAGCGAGCCCACTCACCCCTCTTATCCCGCCTGTAGATGAGATTTTTGAAAATGTGGCCTACTCGCCTGCCCATTGCACCCATGAGACTCCCTGAAAATCATACGGGCTGTGTAAAGTCAAAGACAATTGGTGCCTCAAGGGCCTTAACTGGCCCGTTAATTAGTGGTGGGCACGCCTCCCTCCTCATAGTGCGCCCGCCTTCTGAAATATCACAAGGATGCGCGGTGACATTGGGACCATGCCTGACATCATCGAGCGTCATTTTGCGTTCCGGCATGTCAGGCCCACCCCAGCACATCAAATGTAAAACCCTGTCCATAAAATGTTTCTGATCTTTACAAACTTATAGTGTGATTATTAACAACATCTGGGGACCAAAAAGCAACAAGGGCACATAGCACCGGGCAAAAGGTTTGAATTTTTGATTTGAAGTAATGTAGTTTGAGCTAGATTTTCCACTTTTAACCTTTGTGTGAAACCAGCATTAATACCGATGGAAATGAAAATCAGGCAGCTGATAGCGATGCCAGTTTTACATCCAGGGATCAAGGTGAAAATCTAGCCTAATGTCTGGATAGTTTTATTTGACTCCTGGCAGCTTTTAAAAGATAAAAAAAAATCATAACAGAAGTAATCTGTCTCTGTCAATGAAGGTTGGAATGTTTAGGATCCTCTGTTTCAAAGTCCAGACGATTCCAGTTACAATTCTGAGGTGAATTTTATTAAAGAAAGCTGTCCCATCACTCTCACAACCAGGTAAGCAGATTCCACTCAGGTATTAAGTACGTGTGGAGAAGAGGTTCATCGCTTACCACCAACGCCCCCTGCCCCCAGTCCCCTGCCTCAGGATCTCTCTTCAGGACACATTACACTAACATCAGATCATCGCACCAAAGAATGGTCTTCTGTCAATTTATCACATCATATGCAACTGAAATCTCCATAAATAGAGTTAATCAATGAGAAAAGGCACTTGAAAACTTTGAAGCCACAAGCAATTTAACCTGAAAATGTTACCAGTTCATTCTCAATTGGCTGTTCATCATTCTAAACCTTAGATTTCCCTGATCTTAGTACTGGTAAAACTCCTTCACCACCACCTTTTACAGTTGGGCTACTTGTAGTTAATATTGCTCAACCTGAATTACCACAATTAGAGTTCTTTTTTAGAGCTTTTGTTTTGTAAAACTTCTTTAGTGAAGCACATATAGCTAGCACCTAGTATCAATGGTTACTATGGAGATGCACGGCCGGCATTAAGGTATTTATTCAAAGGCTGGTGGTGGCAGATGATGGAAATTTACTGAGTCCTTGGGGAAAGGATAATCTCCTTCATTTAAAGTCTTCTGTGGGAAACGAGAAATATATCATTTGTAACACATGCACAGTGATGCATATACACACACTTTCTCTGTGTCTGTCTCTTTGTCGTGATGTCAATCTCTCAGTCTCTCTTTCTGTCTCTCTGTCTCTTCCTATCTCTGTCTCTCTTTCTGTCTCTCTGTGCTCAGTCATGTCTGTCTGTCTCCATGTCAATCTCTCAGTCTCTCTTTCTGTCACTCTGTCTGTCTCTTCCTATTTCTGTCTCTCTTTCTGTCTCTCTGTCTGTCTCTTCCTATCTCTGTCTCTCTTTCTGTCTCTCTGTGCTCAGTCATGTCTGTCTGTCTCCATGTCAATCTCTCAGTCACTCTTGCTCGCTGTCTCTCCCTCGGTCTCTCTCTCTGTTCCTATCTCTACCTGTTCTCTCTCTCCCTCTGTCTCTCATTCTCTTTACCTTTCTCTGTCTTTCTATTTATGCCTATGCCTGTTTCTATCTGTCTCTCTCATCTGTCTTTCTCTCTCTCTGTTTGTCCCTCTCATTTGTCTCTCTCTGTCTCTCTCTCTCTCTTTCTCTCTCTGTATTTCTCTTTCAGTCTGTCTCTCTTTCTCTACATGTTTCCCTCTCTAGGTCTGAAAAGCCTTGTCGGACTCAACTCTTCTCTCTCCCTGTGTCTAACATTTTTTTTATTAGTATCAGCCTATGGAATACAAAGCAAGTGAAAGAAAGGTGAGCCCAAAGCATCGACTTTAACCTTGACCTAAGATGTGTACCCATCATCTGTTAAATCTCAGTAGTGTTAGAAATATTCTGCAAAGTAACAAGTGATTTATCATTAAATAAAAAGAGTGAATTAACTGCTGGCTTGTGTGCTGGAATCAATAAAACGCTCTGGTTCCCACACCATTGTCCTGAAATTCAATCAAGATAAAGAATTATGTTGAATATGAAAGGGTAGAATTTCCTTCGTTTTGCCAAGATTTTGAAGGCAAAATTGTTGGGCTGAATGTTGGTTATAGAGTCCCGATCCCCCCTTCAAGAGGCTGGAAATCCACACATGCCAGCGCCGGGACCGAGAGGGCCAATTCTCGACGAGGCAGCCAATTAAATGGCCATCTCTAGGAGCCCTTCCAATTAAGGACAGTAGGTGTCCTCCCAAGTCTGGAACATCAATAGCAGGCCTTCCAGCAGTTAAAGATCAGCAGCCCCATCATCAGAGTTGGGCGCTGCTGAAGTGTGTATGGTGGCACGAGGCACCTCCATTTCCAGCTGTTGGCCACAAGGTCAGAAGTGTTTGGGCCTACGGAAATAGGGAGAAAAGCCCGCTGTAGTAATAGAAACTGACCCGGTCGCAGCCAATTTATGGGGTGGACGTTTCCAAATTAGATTGGAGCCCCTGGTTTCGATATCTGCTCACTGTGCTGCTGAGAGGCCACCACGGGTTCAAGGATGGCCACTTGAAGTGACAGACACACGCACGTATCAAAAATCTGATTAGCGACAGCAAAGTGTCTGGGCAACCATTCCTGCCATTAATCTTTCTCCTTCAAGATCCCATAGAGGTGAGAATGTGTCAGGGAGCCAGCCCATTGGAAATATCCATGTTCAGGCCCACCGTCCGCTTCCAGACCCACACCCGGGGGCCATTGGAAATTCATCCTGGTGCTCAGCTTACCAATTTCACAGTGGGACACCCCATGCCGGAAATGCCTACAAAAAGCAGCTGTCGCCATACTGGTCAGAATGTGAGGCTGATAACAATGTTGCATTTAAGGGGAAGCTAAATAAACACATGAGGGAAAAAGGAACAGAAGGGATACGCTGATAGGTCAGCTGAAGGGAGGAGACTCATGCGGAGTATAAACACTGGCATAGACCAGTTGGACCGAATGGCCTGTTTCAGTGCTGTAAGTTCTGTGTAACATTGATTTATGTTAGGCATCACTGGCACTCAATTACAACTCCTTTTGGAGATTGATGCATGGCAGCGATCGATGCATTCATTTCATTTTCTGATGCCAGAAAAATCATGGCATCAACACTCAGGAAGCTGTCTGAAGCAGCACTATTTGAAGGAGTCTCCACTTCCATTCAAATGAGTCTGGTGGAGTTCTGCAGCACAGCCCTGAGCAAGTCTCTAGATTAGCAGTGGTTTGCTACACGTTGCAGAACTGTGTCACTCGGAGGGGCCATGCCTTGTAGATGGCAGGAGACGGAGAAGGAGCAAGGTGAAGAAGGGAATGAGGAAGAAGACGATGAAGACCAAAGCCAAGCAGTGCTGTCAGCTTCCTGATAGTTAAGGCATAACATTACTGAGAAGAGGTTCCCCTGAGAAGGCCCACATTGAGTACAGCAACAGTCTGACTCTTTACCCTTCCCTTTCTTCTCACCTTCAGAATGCCCTCCAACACTGCTAGCCTCAGTGTCCTTCCTCCTACAGAACTACAAGTAAGAAGACCAACAGCACATCATACACATTGTGGATTTTAACATTTCCTGCTCTTAATGTTGAAAGAAATTATTCTTAATACCTGAACTCTTTGCTCATTTATCTATTCCAATGCTTCTACGAGATGGATTTTCAGCCTCAGGGATGTGAGAAGCTGCAGATCATCCATGTGGGTGAGAAAGATCCCATGACACTATTTCAAAGAAGAGCAAGGGAGACCCCCTGGTGTCTTGGCCCATATATATCCCTCAACCAAGGTCAATAAAACAGCTTATATTATCATTTAGCTCATTGATGTTGGTGGGAGCTTGCTGTGCGCACATTGACTGCCGTGTTTCCTACATTACAACAGTGAATACACTTTGAAAAATGACTTCATTGGCTGTAAAGTGCTTTGGGACATCCTGAGGTCATGAAAGGTGTTATATAAATGCAACTCTTTCTTGCTGAATGTTCGAAGGTTACAGTGTTAACCAGGAAAAATGGATGAGTCCAGATATGAAAGCCTTTTACATGTAAGAAATTGTGGCTATTATGTGGACTCAAGTCTCTGGTTGGTCATCTTGGGGTGATTTAGATCATTTTCAGACTGCTATAGGTAATGTAAGGCTTTCATCTGTTGCCATTTTGGGTCAATAATTTTCATTGGTGGATCGCGCGTATTCTTAATTTGGTGATAAACTTCTTGAACATAATTCTTTAAACGCATTCATAGTATATTCAAGAGAAAGTTATTTACCCAGGGAATGGCAGGGAGTTGGAACTCACTACTACATGGAGTAATTGAGGTGAATACCATAGTTACTTCTAGGGAAGAAGCTAGATAAACGTATGAGGGATAGAAGGATAGGATGGGGTTGAAGTGGGATGGGCTGCACAGTTCATGTGGAGTAAAAACCCTGGCATAGGCCAGTTGGCTCAACAGGCCCATTCTATGCTGTACATCGCACGTAATTAAACAGAGGTCAGCACTAGTTAGCTGAATATTCGCTTTCCAAACCCCTGCATATTGATATTCAAATAGACATTGCATATCGATGGAAATGGGACAAAACCATGCACATTCTGACACAGATGAGATTTTTCATTTCACTCTTGTGCAAGATCAGTCTATTGGCCAGTGAAAGTCATATCGGGACACTTAATCACAACCTTAGACTAAACTCCATTATTACTGTTGAAAATCCATAGATAGCACCGAGCCTTCCTATAATTAAATTGCCCCAAGTGCCTCACTGCAAACCTATTTGTAGATACCAAAAGGTCCAATGCATATCTACGTTACCCATTATAAATTAACATCTGTGGCTTGAAGATATCTGACAGGACGCATGTAGTTTACTTAACAAACCACAGTCCCTTATCTTCTTGCAAAAATAGATCTGCGAGCCTATTTATTTTCCCTCTTGTGCAAGAGAATTACTTTCCCTCCACAATGCAAATTTCAATATGTTAAGCTGCTCTGTGAAATCTTTTCAAGGAAGTAGGGAAAAGAAATGCCAACCAGAGGCTCACAAGAAATTCTTCACTGCTGTCGAGGGCTATCAGAGAGAGCAATGTGGAAAGTAAAGGACGCTAAAGGAAAATACATCAACAACAGAAGCACTCCATTTATCACTGAAGGCAAGTGGACAGGTACAAAAAAAAAATTAAAAAGGCTAATGGAATGTTGGCCTTTATCTCAAAATGGAATACAAAAGAGTAAAAGTGATGGTACAGCCCTGGTTAGACTCTATCTGCACTCCTGTATTCAGTTCTGGGCACTGCACCTCTAAGCAGATATATTGGCTTAGGAGGGGGTGCAAGACAAATTCGTTGAATGATACCAGAGCTGAAAAGGTTAAGTTACGAGGACAGGTTACATAACCTAGTATTCCCTTAAATTTAGAAGATTAAGGGATGACCTGATCGAGGTGTTAAGATGATTAAAGGATTTGATAGGGTAGATAGAAACTCTTTCCTCTGGTGTGAGAGCAGTCCAGAATAAGGGGACATAACATTAAAATTAGAGTGAGGTTGTACAGCCTTGATATGAAAACAAATGGAAATCTGGAATTCTCTCTCCCATTGAGCTGTGCAAGCTGAGTCCATTGAAAATTTCAAAACTGAGCTTGATAAGGGTATTAAGGGACATGGGACCAAGATGGGGATAAATAGTCTTAAAATACAGATCCCCTCAGATCCAATTGAATGGAGGTAAAAACAGAACATGCTGGAAAATCTCAGCAGGGCTGGCAGCATCTGTGGAGAGAGAAACAGAGTTAACGTTTCAGGTCTGTGACCTTTCATCAGAACTTGAAACTGAATGGAGGGATAACTGGAATGGCTTACTTCTCTCTCTATTTTCCTAATCCCTCCATCTGACTCCTTCTTTAAGAGCCTTCTTAAAGCCTACCTTTTTTGACCAAGCTTTTGATCATCCCTCCCAATGGGCAGAATGTTAACTTCCAGGAGTAAGTGGGTCTGGGAGCAGGTGGGGGGTTTAAAAGCATTGAAATTGGCAGTGTGTTCGGAACCTGACTCCAACCATGTTGCAGCACCTGATGGTTGATGTCTCAGCTTCCATTGCAGCGCAAGCAATGTCCTA
Organism: Carcharodon carcharias; assembly: GCF_017639515.1. Classification (NCBI taxonomy): domain Eukaryota; kingdom Metazoa; phylum Chordata; class Chondrichthyes; order Lamniformes; family Lamnidae; genus Carcharodon; species Carcharodon carcharias. Next base: position 99,817,312 of record NC_054484.1, on the reverse strand, counting down.
GTGAAACTGAGGTCGTGAAATCTCAGCCATGCGGGCTCAGACTGCTGCCACCATTGACGCAGGTCGATCTCAGTACTCCAGGATTACATCAATCCATCAATCTGTGCTAGCAGATTACTAGGATCGGTGGCTCCACCCTCAGAAAGTGGTGCTAGCTCCTTGGAACATAATCTCTCTCAGGGTGACAACATTGGTCCTCCTACCACTGTCACCCCACTAGTGGCCTGATGTCATCATCTGCCTACTTTGTACACCTCCCACACATGCTTCTAACGTTTGCTCTAATGACCTACCCAAAAAGGCACTTGGCATGGCCCACACCAGGGGTGGACGCATGCAGCCCAGACACCATTTTGGCACAGGGTTTAGCATTTGTAGCATTGAAAATGCAGGCACTACATAACAAAACTTTGTGACCAGAACTTCTGACAGTGCAGTGCTCCCTCTGTACTGTACAGAAGCATTGGCCTAGATGATGTACTCCAACCGCTGGAATTGGGCTTGGACTCTTGAATCTTCTAACTCAGATGTGAGAGTGATACCGCTGACACCCAACTAGTTTAGGAGAGCAAGTTCAGACCGGTGCCATATTGTACCATGTGTTTATTTACAGCGAGGTGGGGACTTTGAATGCAAAACTTAAGGCTGGATTCAAGCTTTTAGAAGTGAAAGGGCAGTGCACTAATCCACCATCTCACAGCATCTTTGCAAAAGCTCTTTTTTTGCCTCACTAGAGACCATGTATCTTTAAAGTGTGATTTCCCATAATGAAGAAAGAACACATGATTCGAGTGAATGTTTACAGTACCGTGTTCTTGCCATTTGGATCTGAGTAATCCATGCATGATTTGCAAACAAGGTAGCAATTATTCCTGCATTTACAAGGATCAACACTCTACAAAACTGAATAAAAAATGTCAAACCACAATACCATAGCATAAAACGTGAGATAGATTACAGGGATTGAAGAATTACAATAATCAAGCTGGCAATGAAGTACAGCAGAAAGGAGACATCAACTCATCTCTGGTGTTTCACAATAACACCATGAACTACAATTAACAACTTAGCAAAATGCATGTCAGCTGTGGCCTAGTGGTAGTACCCTCATCCTTAAGTCAGAAAGTTGTAGATTCAAGGCCCAATGCAGAGATTTGAGTAAGTAACCCAGGCTGATACTGCAAGACTGAGGGAGTGCTGCACTGGCAGAGGTTCTGTCTTTCAGATGAGATGTTAAACTGAGGGCGTTTTCCATCCTAGATGGAGGTAAAAGATCCATGACACTATTCTCAAGAGGAGCAAGGGATTTCTCCTGGTCACAAGGCCAATATTTATTCTTCTGCCAACATCGCTGGAACAGATTCCGGTCATTATCATACTGCTGTTTGTGGGATCTTGCTGTGCATGAATTGCATGTCGCATTTCCTACTTCATGAGTGACTATGATTCCAAAGTACTTTGGAAGACCTTGAGGATGTGAAAGGTGTTATATAACCACGAGGCTTTCTTTCTTTGACACATAGAGTTAGATGCATATTCACCTTAGGCCCCCAATCTTCTAAAGTTTGCATTGATTGAAACATGAACCAAGCTTAGTGTCATAACTCGATGCTAGACCTTGGTCACATGGCACCGTGGATTGGCATCAAGGAGGTAGGAAAAGGAGAGGCAAGATAGAAATTTGGCTATTCACCGCTGTCATTACAACTAATTGCATTTGTGTGTGTATGTGCGCATGTGTATATGTAGGCTTGTGTATCTGTGCATGTGTATATGTAAGGCTTGTGTATGTGCGCATGTGTATATGTAGGCTTGTGTATGTGCGCATGTGTACATGTAGGCTTGTGTAAGTGCGCGTGTGTATATGTAGGCTTGTGTATGTGCGCGTGTGTATATGTAGGCTTGTGTATGTGCATATGTGTACATATAGGCTTGTGTAAGTGCGCGTGTGTATATGTAGGCTTGTGTATGTGCACATGTGTATATGTAGGCTTGTGTATGTGCACATATGTATATGTTGGCTTGTGTATGTGCGTGTGTGTATATGTAGGCTTGTGTATGTGCGCGTGTGTATATGTTGGCTTGTGTATGTGCGCGTGTGTATATATAAGCTTATGTATGTGCGCGTGTGTGTATAAGTAGGCTTGTGTATGTGTGCGTGTGTATATGTAGGCTTGTGTATGTGCGTGTGTGTATATGTAGGCTTGTGTATGTGCACATGTGTATATGTTGGCTTGTGTATGTGCACATGTGGATATGTTGGCTTGTGTATGTGTGCGCGTGTATATGTAGGCTTGTGTATGTGCGCATGTGTTTATGTAGGCTTGTGTACGTGCGCATGTGTATATGTAGGCTTGTGTATGTGCGTGTGTGTATATGTAGGCCTGTGTATGTGTGTGCATGTATATGTAGGTTTGTGTATGTGCGCATGTGTATATGTAGGCTTGTGTATGTGCACATGTGTATACGTAGGCTTGTGTATGTGCGCGTGTGTATATGTAGGCTTTTGTATGTGCACATGTGTATATGTAAGCTTGTGTATGTGCACATATGTATATGTAGGCTTGCGTATGTGCGTGTGTGTATATGTAGGCTTGTGTATGTGCGTGTGTGTATATGTAGGCTTGTGTATGTGCGCATGTGTATATGTAGGCTTGTGTATGTGCGTGTGTGTATATGTAGGCTTGTGTATGGTGCGTGTGCACGTGTGTGTAGGCATGTGTGTCTGTGAGAGTGTGTGTACGTATGTGTGTGTGTGCCCATGTGTATGAATGTGTGTGTATGTCATACATAGGGGTCTCTCTTGCCTGATCCCTAATCTGGGTTGAATTATTGTCTGCCAGCCAGATGATGAAAACCAGATGCTGGAATAGGTTTGGTCATTCAAGAGCTAATGTAGGAGAAATGTCTCAACACGTGCCTGCTTCTGATCACCTTGCAGTCATGTAGTCACTGTTAAAATATCGGTATTGAATGTGCATGGTCACGTTCAGCTGTGCTTTTTCTCCTCCTCCCCCGCTAATTTAATGTAACAAGTGATGATCCAGGACATTTGCAGAGTGGTGAACAGTTTAGTGTAGAGGCAGCATCTATATTCCCCAGTGAGTGGATACCCAATTGTTGGCAGTCTAGAGACAATAATGAGGATCAATTCAACCTTGGATAATCTAATGGTAATATGAGCTTGGCTCAAGGTTTCCTGATAACTCAAATGTTTAGCTCTCTAAAGCCAATGTTCAAATAGAACAAAATACTCATCTCTCACCTAGCTAGGCAATTTTTTTATATTTCAATTTTCCAATTTTCCATTTTCAGAGGCAAATGTAGTCTTATTTTCCTATCTTACAAGTTTTATCTAAGAACTTACACCTGATAGATCTTAGAGTCACCCTACAACACGATAACCGGCCCCGCCAAGGCTGCCCTCCCATGGGGGCTGCAGTGGGGCAGCCAAGACTCCATCGACTTTCGGAGGGACTGGAAGATCCAGACGGTGGGTGGAGCTGGAAAATCCCACCCGATGACTCTTCGCCGGGACCACCGTTTCGGGTCCAGTTAGAACTAGGTTCAGAAGCTTGAGTCAGGAGGAAAGGGGACAGCTTATTGGGCACTAACTCAGGTCACATGCTGTCAAAGTTATTGATTGTAGTGGAGGAGGTGGGGCTTTGGCCTTGAGTCTGACTTTCTCAAGATGAAAAAGGGCTTTGCTCCTGCCCCTTGTCTATCAAACAAAGACAAAAGCAGCTTATTTAGACACTGCAACATATGCAGCATAGCTGGCGTCATTTTGCATTCTGCTGTAAGGCTTAAAACAAATGAAACAACTGAAATGAGACATGAAAAATGCAGACTGAGTTTAGTGTATGGTTACATCTTCAGCTACTAGATTAAAAAAAAGTCTGATGTTTCTCATTCTCAAGAGTAAATGAGATCTGAAGAAATAAGAGAGCCTCCAAATGGCTACCATTTCTTTAGCATGTTTTCCCCCAGGGTCTTGCTTTGAAGTTACTCATAATAGCTGTATAAATATCACATTATGATCTGGAAAACTTTGGCTTTGTCTGCTTAATGACTGCATCAACAGATAGTTCCCTGGGATTCTTGCTTAGGAGATCAAGGGCCAGTTCAGAGTATGGGGGAGGGAGAGTCAGTGTGCTGGGTCAGGGTATGATTGCAAGGCAGTGTGTGAACCTTGACAGTAAAGAAAGACACATTCTTTCCTCACATAAGTACCTCGCATCAGAACCAATAATAAATCAGCAAGGAACAGAGACACAGTTGCATTGGAGACTGGGTTTTAACTTGCTATCATGGCTTGTTACTTTCGTTGGCATTTTCAGACAAGCTTCTTTAACCTGTTCCCATACTATCCTCATTTAAAAGGTAAATTCACAAGAATTGGACAGAAACTCACTATTGTGCCCCACAGCAATACAGATAAGCAAAGACCTTTCATGACCAGTCGACATCTCAAAGCGCTTTACAATGATGCATTTTTGAACTATAGTAACTGTTATAATGTAATGAAATATATCCACTTCTGCTAGCCTCTTAGCAATCCATCCACCAGCAGGAAACTTACACCCTCAACCAAACCAACAGGAAACTGACACCCTCGACCAAACCAACAGGAAACTGATACCCTCGACCAAACCAACAGGAAACTGATACCCTCGACCAAACCAGCAGGAAACTGACACACTCAACCAAACCAGCAGGAAACTGACACCCTCCACCAAACCAGCAGGAATCTGACACCCTCAACCAAACCAACAGCAGGCTGATATCCTCGACCAAACCAGCAGGAAGGTGATACCCTCAACCAAACCAGCAGGAAACTGACACCCTCGACCAAACCAGCAGGAATCTGACACCCTCAACCAAGCCAGCAGGAATCTGACACCCTCAACCAAACCAGCAGGAAACTGACACCCTCAACCAAACCAGCAGGAATCTGACACCCTCAACCAAACCAGCAGGAAACTGACACCCTCAACCAAACCAGCAGGAATCTGACACCCTCAACCAAACCAGCAGGAAACTGACACCCTCCACCAAACCAGCAGGAAACTGACACTTCCACCAGACCGACAGGAAACTGATGCTTCAACCAGGCCAGCAAGAAATTGAAACTTCTATCAAACCAGCAGGAAACTGTCACCTCCACCAAGCCAGTAGAAAACTGATAGCCCCACCACCAGTAAGTAAGATAGAGAATTTGTCCCTTCAAGGACGGCCGATCAGGCAGTGTAGAGCTCTGAAAACCGATTGTACAAGGTATGTGCTCCTCGCAGTTTTTCATTAATTTTGAAGAAGAATTCTGCATTTAGCACATGAATCTTATTTGCATATTTAAATTGGGCTATTGGTAATTTCAGGTGGTCACCAGGAACACCAGAATACAGAAAGGAGCAATGCTGTGAGAGTCACCACAGGTTGGGTGATTAACCCTGCACCCAGAAATTTAAACACGTTGCACCCATTTTACACTCCAAAAAATGGGTGAAGCAGATCCATTTTTTCAGTTTGTGATTATAAGAGATCTGTTCCCAATGGGTATCAACCGTGATGGTCTTCAACACTCATTGTAAGTGTCAGCGTTGGCTCAGTGTAACACTATCACCTCTGGATTCAAGCCCTTATTCCAGACAATAGAGTACTCTCAACATCCTGGAGGCTACCGTTGACTAGAAACTGAACTGGACTATCCATATACATACTGTGGCTATAAGAGCAGGTCAGAGGCTAGGAATCCTGTGGTGGGCAACTCACCTCCTGACTCTCTAAAGCCTGTCCACCATCTACAAGGCACAAGTCAGGAGTGTGATGGAATATTCTCCACTTGCCTGGATGAGTGTAGCTACAACAACACTCAAGAAGTTGACACCATCCAGGACAAAGCAGTTCGCTTGATTGGCACCCCTTCCAAAAACATTCACTCCCTCCCCCACTGATGAACAGTAGCAGCTGTGTATACTATTTACAAGATGCACTGCAAGAACTCACCAAGTCCTCAGGCAGCCCCTTCCAAACCCATGACTACCACCATCTAGAAGGACAAGAGCAATAGACACATGGGAACACCACCACCTGCAAGTTCCCCTCCAAGCCACTCACTATCTTGACTTGGAAATATATCACTGTTCCTTCACTGTCGCTGTGTCAAAATCCTGGAATTCCCTCCCTAACAGCACTGTGGGTGTACCTACACCACATGGAATGCTGCGGCTCAAGAAGGCAGCTCACCACCACCTTCTCAAGGGCAATTGGGGATGGGTAATAAATACTGGCCTAGCCAGCAACACCTATGCCTCTTAAATGAATTTTTAAAAACATCCAAACTAATGGATTATGTAAAAGATCCCACGGCACTATCTGAAGAAGAGCAAGGGAGCTCTCCCTATCCTGGACAATATGTATGCTTCAGCCAGGACCACAGAAATAGGTTATCTGTCCATTATCTAATTTCTGCTTGGGGGAGCTTACTGTACAAAAACCAACTGTCACGTTTCCTACATTCCAATAGCGACTCCTCTTGCATAGTACTTCATTGGCTCTAATGCAATTTTGGGATGTCCTGAGGTTGTGAAAGGTGCTATATAGATTCAAATTCTTAGTGGGCAGAGTGAGTGAAGCACCAGGACAATTAAATGCTGCACTCTGGAACAGAAATTCACAATGTGCAACAGATCTGTGTGAAACTGAGTAACCCTAATGGAAAAGTATGAAAGTGAAACTCCACACCAGCCTCCTCCTTTTCATCAACTTCATATTGGCCTTTTTGTATATGTTTCTATTCCCTCTTCTCTCACGTACTTGTCTAGTTTGCCTTTTGAAAATCTCTCCTCAGCCACTTCCTGTGGTAGCCAGTCCCACAGTCTAATCACTCTCCTGTGATTTCCCCTTGTTTCCTGATTGGCTTTATTCGTAATCATCTTTTATTTATGGTACCACCTTCTCAAGAGCATGTGGGGATGGGCGATGGTGGCTTTGCCCACAATTGAGAATGAATATTTTTTTTTAATTCCCATTGAGTACCTATGCTGGACCAGAACAAACCTTAATTGTATTTTTTCTACGATTTGCTTGATGTTTAACCATTTAAAATATTCAGCTCTCCAAAAGTGAGGAAGAGTTCCAGAGGTTTATAAAACTCTTGCATTGTTTAAACTCAAGCCTCAAACATGCAGATTAAATTATGTCACAAGATGCCTCATACCTTAACCTTGAACTACAACTATGTGGTATAGTCTGGAGAATAATACTAGATTTTATATATTAAAAAAATGAGACTTAAACTTGGGAGGATGAAAGGTGAGTTTTTTAATGCATAGATGAAATACATGATTATTGAATCACACACTATAATGGCTACATCATTAAAAATGAATAGGATAAATCATTGTAAAGGAAGAATATATTGAAGAAGAGGGAGATGGGATTAAAGGTATGCAATTCCTTCAACAGTGTATTTTTGCAGTTTTTTCCTCATCTCCATTCTGATTGCTGTTAGGTCATCTTGTCCATATGATCCGGCCTCAGTTCCCTCAATCCCCTCCTCACCCATCTCTGCACATCTGAAGCTCCTCTGGTTCCAGGCTGGCTGGTGTTGTCCAGGTTTCTTCTTCCTCAGGCATCGGCCCTCTCACCTTGAAAATTGTCATCAAACCCCCTCTGGAGAAAGATCCAACTCTGAGCCCTAGACGCCTATTGCCCCAACACCAATGTTCCTCTCTTCGCTAAATTCCACAAATTATGCAGCCTCCCAGCCCTGTTGCAATTTCTCCCGACATTCTCTATTTAAAGCTCTCCAGTTCAAGCTGCTCTTTTCACAGTACCCAAACATCCCCAGCAAAGGTACAAATCACATCCTCCACAATTGTGAATGTGCATTATCTTTCCTCACCTTCCTCAAACTTATTGCAATGATTGATATGGTTGACCAGACAACCCTCCTACACTGCCTATTGTCTGCTGTCCAACTCTGCGGGACTGTCCTTGTATGATTCTGTTCCTGCACTGTGGCTCACTGGTAGCTCTCTCGCCTCTAAGTCATGAAGCTGTTCAAATCCCACTCTACAGGCATGAGCACAAAATCCAGGCCAACACACCAGTGTAGCACTGAGGGAGTGCTGCATGATCAGAGGTACAGTCCTTCATTTGAGATCATAAATTGAAGGCCTATCTGTCCTCTTAAGTGTAAATAAAAGATCAAATGGCACTATTTGAAGAGGAGTAAGAGAGTTCTCCCTGGTGTCTTGCCTAATATTTATACCTCAACTGTCATGTAAAAATGGATTACTTGGTTATTATCACATTGCTGTTTGTGGGAATTTGATGTGTGTTGATTGGTTGCCACTTTTCTTATATGTTGACTACATTTCAAAAGTGCTTCCTTAGCTGTAACATACTTTGGGAAGTTTTCAGACTGTGGAAGGTGCTATATAAATGCAAGTTCTTTCTTATTGCCTATTGAATTGTAGCCAGTGCATCTACAGGAATGGCTATTATGTTCTACCCTGCATTTGCTGCCCGTGATCCATCCTCGGCACTTTCTCTTCTTTATCTTCATGTAACCCCTTTGCAGCATCAGCTAGAGGAATGAGATATGCCTATGGGAGCTGATGGCATCCAGCGCCACCTTGCTACACTCAGTTGTCAAAGGAGTGATCTTAACCATGTCCGCCTGGTGGAATTCAAACCAGGCATGTGGGCTGTTAGAACTGCCCTTGGTACTCGCCCACCAACATCATGTTCCCAACTTGCAAGCCATTATCTTAACCTGCTCTCCTGAGGTCACCAGGGACAACTGCTCTACCAGCCCAAGGCCTGAAATGACGAAATGGTTGTGACTTTCCTGTCAGATCAAACTGTTGGGATGAGGGCTCAACATCAGAAATGACCCAAGTGGAAAATTACAGTTTTTTAAACTCTCCTTGTGGTGCTCAGGAATTCAGTTCCATAAGGGAAGTTCAGACCTGTGCTTCCCTGGCTCCTTGCCCCCACAATTGCAATGTCCTCCTGAAACACACTCCCCATGACTTACCCAATTGCTATATCCATCCTTTCAACCCTTGGCAATGGCCTCCAGCTGCCTGACACTTTTCCCCTGCCTGCTTGTCTCTTCGTCCTCTTGCTTGTTCTGTCATTGTGCCTTGTGCCTTAGAGCATGTTGGTCTCATTCTCTGGAACTCCATTCTTGAATATCTCCACCGGCCCATTCCCCCCAAACTTTCAAAATCTTCTCAAAATCCATCTCTTCACATAACCTTTCAATTACCTTTCCCTCCCACCCTGCATCCCTCTCCCTCCCACCCTGCATCCCTCTCCCTCCCACCCTGCATCCCTCTCCCTCCCACCCTGCATCCCTCTCCCTCCCACCCTGCATCCCTCTCCCTCCCACCCTCATCCCCCTTTCCCTCCCACCCTGCATCCCTCTCCCTCCCACCCTGCATCCCTCTCCCTCCCACCCTGCATCCCTCTCCCTCCCACCCTCATCCCCCTTTCCCTCCCACCCTGCATCCCTCTCCCTCCCACCCTGCATCCCTCTCCCTCCCACCCTGCATCCCTCTCCCTCCCACCCTCATCCCCCTTTCCCTCCCACCCTGCATCCCTCTCCCTCCCACCCTGCATCCCTCTCCCTCCCACCCTGCATCCCTCTCCCTCCCACCCTCATCCCCCTTTCCCTCCCACCCTGCATCCCTCTCCCTCCCACCCTGCATCCCTCTCCCTCCCACCCTGCATCCCTCTCCCTCCCACCCTCATCCCCCTTTCCCTCCCACCCTGCATCCCTCTCCCTCCCACCCTGCATCCCTCTCCCTCCCACCCTGCATCCCTCTCCCTCCCACCCTCATCCCCCTTTCCCTCCCACCCTGCATCCCTCTCCCTCCCACCCTGCATCCCTCTCCCTCCCACCCTCATCCCCCTTTCCCTCCCACCCTGCATCCCTCTCCCTCCCACCCTGCATCCCTCTCCCTCCCACCCTCATCCCCCTTTCCCTCCCACCCTCATCCCCCTCTCCCTCCCACCCTGCCCCCCTTTCCCTCCCACCCTCATCCCCCTCTCCCTCCCACCCTGCCCCCCTTTCCCTCCCACCCTGCCCCCCTTTCCCTCCCACCCTCATCCCCCTTTCCCTCCCACCCTGCATCCCTCTCCCTCCCACCCTGCCCCCTTTCCCTCCCACCCTCATCCCCCTTTCCCTCCCACCCTGCATCCCTCTCCCTCCCACCCTGCCCCCCTTTCCCTCCCACCCTCATCCCCCTTTCCCTCCCACCCTGCATCCCTCTCCCTCCCACCCTCATCCCCCTTTCCCTCCCACCCTGCATCCCTCTCCCTCCCACCCTCATCCCCCTTTCCCTCCCACCCTGCCCCCTTTCCCTCCCACCCTCATCCCCCTCTCCCTCCCACCCTGCCCCCCTTTCCCTCCCACCCTGCATCCCTCTCCCTCCCACCCTCATCCCCCTCTCCCTCCCACCCTGCCCCCCTTTCCCTCCCACCCTGCCCCCCTTTCCCTCCCACCCTCATCCCCCTTTCCCTCCCACCCTGCATCCCTCTCCCTCCCACCCTCATCCCCCTTTCCCTCCCACCCTGCCCCCTTTCCCTCCCAAACTGCCCCCCCTTTCCCTCCCACCCTGCCCCCCTCTCCCTCCAAAACTGCCCCCCTTTCCCTCCCATCCTGCCCCCCCTCTCCCTCCCACCCTGCCCCCCTTTCCCTCCCATCCTGCCCCCCCTCTCCCTCCCACCCTGCCCCCCTTTCCCTCCCATCCTGCCACCACCAATGTCCCCACCCCACCCCAGCCACAATCTCTCTCTCCTGGTACAATGCCCATTCCTTTATGCCCATTAGGAGACATTCCTCCATGTTGAAAATGCTATATAAATGTGAGTGATTGCTTCTGCAATTTCTATCGTTGTCTATTGTACAAACCTCATACACATTTGAGTACAAAATAAATCATTCTTGGCATGTCAATGGCAATTCCTGTGAGATTTTGCAACCAATTCACTCAGTCATTTATTTTACATGAAGCTTTGGTCCCTGAGACATTTGGTCAACACAAGCTTCTGTTTTACCTTAATTAGAAAATTACAGTGTTCAATTCTGCTGATGTTAGTCAGAGGGAACAAGTACATATGGGGTATATTATTGTGGTGCATTACAACTGAATTCAAGGAATGTGCATGCTGTATGGTCCAGCAGAGTAGAATGAGTAAATGACCGCCTGAAGCATTCAGTAGACACACTGGTAACTTTTACTGAGAAATCCTCTTGTACAAATATGCTTCTGAAATAGGATCAGCTTTAACATGGTAAACCGAGTATGGGAGTTAGATATGCTCAACAGACAAGCTCAGAGACACTGGGTGGAATTTTCTGTGCCCACCGATGTCGGGCGTGTTTGGCGGTGTGACCGGACAATATGGAGCGATCGGTTTCACGACGGTATGAAACCAGTTCGCGATTGTCCGCTTAGCCCGCCGATAGCGGGCTGCATTTCCCGCCATCGGACGTCGAGAACTTCATTGTAATACATCAGCATTTAATTTTCGGGCCAGCCCTCAGGAATCATCCCTCCCTCACCTTCCCGCCTTACCCGCTGGATCATGCATCCACGCCGCCGGGCTTTCACAACAGTGTATAAAAGGCGTGCACTTGGTGAGCTGCACTTTCAGGGGAACTCAGAGGTGAGTACACAGTAACGTAGCGCAGCACTCGCCAGGGTCGCCTGTTGGGCTTCAAGCTTGAGGGGAGTTGGGGGGGTCAGGGGAGGTCTGACCCAGCCATGGGGAAGCAGGCGGTTGGGGGGGGGGTGGTTGGGTGGGGGGGAAGCGGGCAAGGGCAGCCCAGCCTTAGAATGTAACGCACGGGGTACGGGGTACGGGGTACGGGGTAGGGTGAGCGAGGGAAGTGGAGGTGATAGCGCTGGCATGCCAAGATCAACACTGACAAGATGACGGCCATCATGGAGACCTTGGTCCGGGACATCGCTCCTTCACTGCTGCGCGGGCTGAACTCCATTGCTGACGCTATAGTTGGCCTCCAACAGTGTGTACATGAGAGGGGTGCTGGGCAGCTCAATCTCACTCCAGCTACCCCTTCCACTCACAGAGTCAGCCAGGGGCCCTCGGGCACCCATAGGGAGGAGGGTCAGCAGGTGCACGCTCTGGGGCCATCCACCCAGGTGACTATGAGAGTGTCCGGCCCATCTGAATCCTCTCTTCCTGTGACCTCCGCAGCTCCACATCTACAGGCCGAGGAGGGTGTCACTGCCACACAGCAGGACCCCGAAAGCAGGCCGGGGCCCTCCAGAGGATGCCGCCAAGGTCACCACAGACAGGGCACAGCAGTCAGCAGGCTGCCTCCACCTCCACTGTGGATGTCGGGGGAGCACCAAGACGTAGCAACAGGGTTAGGAAAGTTAAGAAGAATTAGTTGCACATCCTGGGCACGAGTGTTAATCACTTGTACATACTGTTCACTATTGTCAATAAACTCCCAAGAATGTCACCCTGCCTGTGGCTCCTTGTTCTGATGAGCTGTATTCTTGTCAGTCAGATGTGAAACCTTTCTGCACAAGATAAAGGCAGGTGTCTCAGTCCAGGGCCTCTTCCCTGTGCTCTGTGCAGCCTTCAGATAAACGTGATGGTCCAGCCTCACACTCCCTGGAAACATTACTGATGCCTGCACCTCACCAGTGCTGGTCATTGCTGCCAGAATGTAGTGAGCAGACACCACAGAGTTCTCTCATTCTCTCTAAGTGGGCTGGTCCTCATCTCTTCAACATCTGTGACTAGTGATGCTGTGAACCAATTCCTGAAGGGCTCACATGCTGATGGTGGACAAAGGATCAGATGCTTCTAAAGTTTCATGGCTGTGTCTCTATGATGTGACCCTGATCACAGAGCGCAAGTGAGCTGCCCTCTGATCACTCTTAAGGACTGCCAATGAATGAAAGTCTACAACAAATTGCTTTATACCCATACAAAGCACCATTACAGAGAACATTTTGACAAGGACCGCTTACTGCCATTTATAATTGCAGGTTCATTTAGAAAGGACAATTTATTTTGTATTCCTGTTGCTCTCTGAACAAAGCTGCATTTTCACACAGCGACAAATTTGAATACAAAATAAATGACCAGTGAACACGCCAAAGAGGGAGAATGTCACCACCTTGTCCCAAACGTTTAGAGAAATTTGTAAGGACCAACCAAGGCGCCTAACCCTAATGGTCCACGACGTGTATGTGGGAGACTCCCCAACAATCAAACCACACCCTTACCAGCTGAACCCTGACAAGCTGCCTCAGGCCAGACAGGAAACCCAGTGCATGCTGGATCATGATATAGTTGAGCCTAGCCTGAGTTGTTGGAGCTTCTCCCATTGCACTGGTCTCAAATCCGGATGGATCAAAATGGCTCTGCATTGACTACTGGAAAGTAAATGTGGTAACCAGGGCCAATCACATGCCTTGAGGATTGTATCAACAAGGTGAGCCACTCAGCCTACGTAGGCAAAATCGACCTTTTAAAAGAGCACAGGCAAATCCCCATGGCAAGAGAAACCTCAGCCTGTGTCACCCTGGATGACCTATAGCAGTGCAGGGTCATACCCTTTGGCCTTAAAAAACTGCCCCAGCAATCTCCCAGCCATTGACAAACCAGATAGTAGCTGGCCTCAGCAATTGTGCAGTGCACCTGAATGGTTTGAGCATTTACAATGACACCTGGAGTGATCACTTAGACCAGCTAGAGGCAGTGTTCCAGGGTCTGGAATGGAATTCATTTATTTCCTCCAAGGCTGAAACCACTGACATGTCAAGAAGGCATGAAAGATATCAAAACTGCGTACATCAACTTTTATTCTTTTTTGGCTATTTTAAAATGGACTTTTGCTGAACCAAAAGATAGCTGCTACAGGTCACATGACTCAAAGGTTTGGCCATCTGTCCTGGGAATTTCCAACAGGAGTTACAAGAACAAATAAGTTCCCTTCTCATCCTTGTGGAGTCTCACACCTCATTGTATGGACATTATAATGGTGAAACCAGAGGACTTGTAGAGATTGAAATTCATTATACCTGCAAAGGTGTTAAAAGATCCATCTCACACCTGGGACTGTCCGGGTCCATTTCAAAAGGAAACTATTGAGGGGAAAATAGACATGCTTTGCAGCTTTATAAGCTTACCCCTCTAACAAAGTCATAGGGTCTGCCCAGACAATGGCTGGGATTTTCCAGTCCCTGAGGCAGGCAGGAGGGGAAAATATCACGGGAAGGCAAAAGCCAGCTTTCCATCAGCATAAAAGCATGTTGCGATTGTCCACTCCCACCCTCAATGGTGGCGCAAATTTCCCACCCCGCTATGTCAGGAACGGTATTTGAATACATTGGAATATCATGGATGCTCATTATCAAGGCAGCTCTCCGGAATCACTCCCCGACACTGGAACGCCAACGTGATGTACAACTGCATTTCAGCAATGTGCACCTGCGACTTGTACCTTGCTCGTGACTTCGAAGTTTGTTTGCCAACCTTGAGCGTTCATGGCACCTCGGACTCCATGCCAACTTCGCAGGCAGCACCAATTCAATTTCAAGGAGTGGGGGGGGGGGGGCGGGTCGTTACAGAGGCAAGGCTCTATATACCAGACATGCAGTAAGGCGGGGGTGGGTTGTAATGTGCTGCAGGGCAAGAGCTCGACTGAGGGGGGAAGACAAGACAGAGGCAAGGAAAGGGAGAGAGGGTAAGGCCTTGCCTGAGGGGAGAGGGAATACCGGGAAGGTTGCACTCAGACAAATGACCAAGGGGTGGGGTGGGGGATTTATGGCCTGGGCCATAGCTAAGAGAGAGTCTCTTACAGAAGATATAAGCAAGTCGTGGCCAGAATTGGGAAAGAGCCCTTTACAGAAGGTATAAGAGAGTGGGGGGCCAGAGTGGGAGGATTACGGACTGAAGAAGTTCTTCAGCTTACATTGCTGAGCTTCCAAAGATGGTCCTTGTCCCAGTCCAGGGACAGGGAAGGCATGTCAGTCCAATGTCAGTCATGCCCAGCATAGTGTGCGCAGGATGTGGTCATCACCTCATGCACGCTGGTTCGGGGGGTGGGGTGGGGGGGTTTCTGGCATAGTAGTCGGCCACAGAGCAGTCAGTCACAGTCAGGGGAGGCATCTGCTGCCAATAGATGAGGAACAGGTAGTGTAGGGGGATGGGGTAAGGTCTACATGGGACATAGGCACATCCCTCCTCAAACAACTCAGGGGGTAACACAGGGATATCAATCACAATTATAGTGGGATCAAGGATTACAGGAGGAGGACTGAGAGTAATAGGAGGGAGGGAAACCTGAATGTTATGATCCCCCAGGACGATGGGAGGGATTTCCACGGTCACACAGGGAGGATCGAAGCTGGTCTGGTGATAAAACCTTCTTGGAACCTCAGGTGATGGTGCAGCAGGAAGTAAAGCTGAGAAAAAATGCTGCGGGGTGGGCTTTGGGGCTTCTGGGAAGAGTGGATCACATCACTGGGGGCCGATTAAAGGCACACCCATCTGGAATCTGTATTACCAAATGAGGGGGAAAGCACAGCCAACATATTTTAGGAGCATCTCAATAACTATAGAGGCAATCTGGAGCCTTCAATGTAATAACACGGTGTTAATTCCGATGCATCCCAATCATTGATATCCTTGCAATAACCCACTGTACCAATCGTGGTAATTCCCCAGTGTAATAATGACTCCAAAAACAAGTGGGCACCTGGACAAATGGTAAAAGCCTCTTGGAAAGCCTATCTCAGAACCTTGGAGCTACCAGGTTCAGAGATGGAAACTCCCAGGACCCCCAAAAAGAACCTCATCCCCTCACATGTGCCCTCGTGTGTATTCCAAAGGATGTAGTCATAGAGTCCACTGAATGAGTAATTTATCATCTCAAATAAATGCAGGACACCCAAGAGCCTGGCCAAATCTATCTCACAGCTGTAGATCTACTGAAATTGGGCTGGGGAGAGGCAGCAATGGGCAGTATGCTGTGGCACTGAGAGCAGTCATTGTGATGGCCAGGATTGTATTGGCTAATAGGTTCCTAGACTATAACCAAGCCCTTGAACACACAGTTACTCATGAGTCAGTGACAGAAAGAGAACCTTTGGAGGCTGATGCTCAGTCATATCTTTCTTTCAGTGTCCTTGCAGAGAGGAAACCTTCAGGAAGGTGGAAGAGGTATTTAATGTTGGCTGTATCATTGCATGCAGGCAGGAGGGAAGGTGGAGAAGAGTGCTAAGGCAGTGCCAGGCTCGCCAAAGGGAGGAGCCTCACCCTGATGAGCGAGGGGCAACAGGGCGCCCTCCAGACCCAGAGAATGAGGCTCTCAGAAACACTGCGTGTAGGCGCCGCTCAAGACCAAGGGTGTACAGAAGACGCATATCTTTTCTGCAGATGAGCGAGAGGCAGTGTCATCGACACCTCCGCATGTCCAAGGATCTAGAGGTTCACATCTGCCACATAGTCAATGAGTAGCTGTCACAGGGGCTATGTTAAGACATGGCAGGTGATGTGTACCAAGTGGATCCAAACCCATGAGGGAAACTTAGTTCCATGGTCACAATGGCTTTGCAATTTGTATTTATTACATGAAGAGTGAGAACGGAAATCAGAAGTAATGAGTCCAGTAAGACCTTTAGAGTTTTAAAGTTTTAAATTAAAATTTTATTAACAAAAGAAAAGATGTCAAACACATACATAAGATTCCAGTTACTTAATGCTATAGTAAATACTAAAATTCCTACCTAACCTGACTCCCAAACACACCCCCTTGTAAGGCAACAGTCCCAAAACAGATTTTAAAGTTGGAAAGACAGGCCAGCACAGTTATCACCTTTAAAGGCTGGACTTAGCAGACTCATGCAGACATGGCTGGAGGCTGTTTTTCAAACTTCTGCTAGATGTCACAGGGCCTCTCCCAACATAGCCTTTCATTCTCCCTTATATACATTTTCTCTCTTTTTAATCTGAAAATTTCATTGTCCCATATGTCTTTGAAAATGTACTTTCCCATAATTTAAACTTCTCACGGTGCTAATATGGTCAGTAACCTATGGGAAAAATAAACACACTGCTTGGCCTAGCTTATCTGGCTAGATGTAAACATCCTACTATCTCTTTGAAATTCAAACTGCCCCGATTTATCTAAAGATGCAGGTTCTCCTCATACTTCACGTTCTAAGACTTCAGCCATGTTTATGTATTTAGTATTTCAAACCCCTCTCTACCTAACTTCTTTTGATACTTCCAAACCTCCAGACCAGCTGTCTCCAGTTCAATTAAATCCCCCCCCCTCCCCCGACACACACAGAAACTATCCAAGCCCAACTATTAGCCTACTTTTACAATAAATAATATTATGAAAATTATTATACTTTCGTAACAACTGGAAAAACATCCTTTGCCAGTGGGTCTGAAAGTCACCACTGCTGTTAACTTCTAAGTGAGTGGCTCTTTCCAGGACTCCACTGGGGACTTCTGTGGGATCTCTCAAGCTTCCGCTCACAAGTGCATACAGGAGGTGATGGACGCTCTCTTTGCCAAGGCCCACAATTATGTGCACTGGGCTAGAGATCAAGCTAGCCAGGCAGCCAGAGCTGGGCTTTGCTATTTCCGGATTCCCATGGGTGCAGGATGCCATTGACTGCACACATGTAGCTACAAGAGCTCCCGACAACAGGCAATGTTTATACGAGATACCCAGGAGGCTGCCACAACTCCTAAATCTTGAGTAGATCACAGATCCCAGACATCTTCAAGGGACCACACCACATCCAGGGCTGGCACCTCAGTGACAAAGGCTACCTACAAAGTACATGGCTGGTGACGTCTGTCTGGCTGCCACAAACTGAGGGAAGGTAACATGATGCTCATTCCACCACATGAACATTGGTAGAGCAGACAGTTGGCATCTTGAAGATGTGATTCCAACACCTCGACATATCCAGCTGAACACTCAGTACACTCCCGAGAGGATCTCACAGATCATCCTGCACAACCTGCTGCTGCAAGGAGGGAAGGACTTGCCAGATGTTGAGATGGAGGAGCTGCACATCTGCTCTAATGAAGAGGATATCGAGAGGGATGAGGGCAGTGAGGTAATGGCAGCCAAGGCTGCAGGGGAAAAAGCCATAGCACAGGGCAGATGAGGCAGGAGTGCATGTGAAGCACTCATAGCCAGGAGGATGATGACGAGCAGCAGTGATTATCCTGTCAGACCAGTGCCTGCCATAATGGTCCCACATCACCACCAGGGTGGCTGGTCTTCTCGGCCATCCTCTTCATCCTGAGACTGAGTTTTTACATATTTTGTTCACCATGTCCTAATCCTTTGAAGGATGATGAAGCCTCAGGGGCAGGTGTTCTTGCTGAGATGAGGTACCAACTGCAGGAGGACATTCCGGCGTCACATGACAGAAGGTGCTGCCTTTTCAAGCGCCTCTCCGGCATCCCAGTCGCTAAGGCAGCCTACAGGAGGCAGGAGTTACACTGGAGTCCTCAGTGGACTCAGGGCAGTATATCTTCAGCCTGACAAAGTGCCTCAAGGAGATCCATCTCCAGCAATGGAAAAACACCTCATGTGTCACATCGATGGTGATATTGTTAGGCTAGACTTGGGCAAGGCAGGTGAGGACGTTCAACAGATGTTAGCACTTGTACAGATACTCAGTCCTCAGTGTTACCTTAAGCCCCATTATATTGAGACCCTCGACTCTCAGTTAGGGATGCGGGGCTCCAGTTAGCCTGACCTTTCAATGGACATAGATCACCCCATGATGATAATCTTCACACATTTGCCTGATAGACATGAAAAAGCTTCCTCCTTGACACCATCATTTTCCCATAATGGTCAGCCCTGGCACTTGCGACCCTGAAAATGCAGACACACCATGGAGCCCTCAAGGTTCTGCTTTGTTGATAATAAAGAGCACAGATCAGCTGCGTTCCATCCTAGCTCCTTGCCCATTTCTGCCCTCAGCATTGTCTTCCCATCAAGCTAACATATGAGCATCGAGAGTATGTGCAATGGTTCCACTGACCACAACACATCTCCATGTGGATGTAGAATCGCTGAACCTGGCAAGTGCCTAGGCGAGGGGAGGCTAAACAGAATCAATGGGCCAGCGCTGCATCCCTTCTTTTTGACAATTCCAAGGTGAAAAATTTAAAGCTATAGCTGTGAGCGAGAGACAGAGCACCGGCACATTGAGGTGGGAAGGTGCACATACTTATTGGTCAACTTAGCAGATGTACACTGGTAGAGTTGACAATGCGCAAGGCTGGCAGGAGCGCTCATGACCTCCGAGTATGGGCACATAGATTTGCAAACACTCACAGATGACCAAGAGCATGCAGTTAAAGGAATGATGACCCTTCTCCATGCGCACCTCCTTCTACACTATACCATCACCTTTCCACAATGCAGACAAGTTAGGGGACTACATGAGCTTCCATCTTACACAGCCAAGAGTCAACATGGCTTGAACCTGTAATGCATGTCGATGAGATGTCCTGCACGTGCACACTTTACATTGAGGGTGAGGCATCAGTGATGTCGGGAATGAGCTGAGAAGGGACACACACTGTAACGTGATGGCTGCACACAACATCAACCAGAGGCACAGAATGTGAAATCTGCAATAAGTGTGGGGAGGGAACATTATGTGACATCTGATCGAGCACAAGACAACTCAGTATACACCGGAGGCACACACAAGAGGAGATGTGGAACGGTTACAATACTATTTACATTGGTGGAAAGTATAAACATGTGGTGAACACTCGTGCCATTGTTGTGCTCCCAATGTTTCTTGATCTTCCTAACCCTACCGCTATGTCTTGGTGCACCCCCGGCATCCACAGCAGAGATGGAGGCAGCCTGCTGACTGCTACGCTCTGCTGTCTGTGATGACCTTGGCAGGCGTCCTCTGGAGGGCTGAGACTTGGAGGCCTTGGCCTGCTTTGGGTCTCCTGCTGTGGGGGAGGTGCACCCTCCTTGGCCTGTGGAGCTGCAAGTGATGGGCTCACAGATAGAGGAGGTTGGGATCAGTTGGACACTCCCAGACTCACCTGAGTGGATGGCCCCAGGGTATCTGGGTGCTGGTCCTTATTTCTATCAGAGCCCAAGTGCCCCTGGCTGCATCCTTGAGGGGAAGGGGCACCTGGAGTGAGATCTCATCCCATTAATATATCAAGGGTAACGAAGATGCTTCTCCTGAACTCATTTGTCATAACGAACACTTGGTTACCCATTTCTTAAATGTTAAAACCCTAACAGCAGAGAATCGTCCTGCATCCAGACTAGCCTCACACGGACTGAATAAGACACTGATATGTCCTTAATTGGAGGGCTCTGGCTTGAGCCGTGCCCACTAAAGAGACTACAAAGAACCAGGGGGAGAATTTTCCGCTCTTTGGGCACATGGGTGCCCGACCCAACCGAGTATAAAATGACGTGCGATAACATCGGGTGAGTGTCCTGGCATAATCACACGCTCACGCAGTATTTCAGTCAGCAGGTGCGTGCCAGAGTCAGCAACATGCCTGCTGACAATTAAAAGGCCTATTAAGGCCATTAAAAGAGTAATTGAATGAATTTTTCACTGCCCGTCCAACGGTTGGCCGGCAGGTGAAAAGACCAAGCGGTCTTTGCATTTTTTAGGAAATCTCATCCACAAGCAAATAAAAATAAAATATAAACTTTAAATTTAATGAATAACATGTCCCTGCTCATGCGACAGAGTCACATGAGGGGACATGTTTTCTAACATTTAAGAAAAGTTTATTTTTATTGTTTTAAACTGCTCATCTCCCTGAAGCAGCTCTGTGCCCCAGGGAGATTTTCAAGCGTACGAATGTGCACAGGCACCAACCTCCACGCTCGCCCTCCTCTCCCCCTCCACACAGGCAGCGCTGAGCACTGCCGGTCACGTTTCACACTGGGCGGGCCTTCATTGGCCAGTCAGTGTGACATTGAGGTCCGGTCCAGATCGCCGGCAGCCGTTGGCGTCCTGACCACCCCCGTCCACCCCCACTGAGCCCACCCGACGAGGGAAAAATCCCCTCCCCACCCCCCATGTCAATCTAACCCACTTCCCTAAGATGTCAATCACCTGGTATGTTTTGGGATTGAGTGGGTTAACTAGATTCGTTGTGCCAAGTGCAATGGATTAACAGTGATGATTAGCATTTCGCATATTGTCCAGCCACATTACGAGAAATATTATTCGCCCAATAGCTCTCAGTGACTATACATTCCAGCAAACTATTCTTCAGAAAGACTCACAGAATATTGCTTCATTCAATTAAACATAATGACCTCCATCTGATTGCAGCTCTAATAATCCAATTGACATCAGTGGTTTGCAATCACATTTAGAAAAACATTTGTTCAGAACAGCAACCAAAGACTTATTAATTACATCAGCGATAAAAACAAAAAACTGCAGATGCTGGAAATCCAAAACAAAAAACAGAAATACCTGGAAAAACTCAGCAAGTCTGGCAGCATCGGCGGAGAAGAGCAAAGTTGACGTTTTGAGTCCTCATGACCCTTCAACAGAACAAAATAAAAATAGGAGAGGGGTGAAATAAATGCTGGTTTAAGGTGGGGGGGGCGGTGGTTGTAGGGACAAGCAAGCAGTGATAGGTGGAGATAACCAAAAGATGTCACAGACAAAAGAACAAAGAGGTGTTGAAGGTGGTGATATTATCTAAAAGAATGTGCTAATTAAGAATAGATAACAGGACAAGCAAGGTACAGATAGCTGTAGTAGGGGTGGGGTGAAATAAGATTAAAAGGGCATAAAAGGTATAGATTTAAAAATAATGGAAATAGGTGGGAAAAGAAAAATCTATATAAATTATTGGAAAAAAACAAAAGGGAGGGGGAAGAAACGGAAAGGGGGTGGGGAGGAGGAGAGAGTTCAAGATCTAAAGTTGTTCAACTCAATATTCAGTCCAGAAGGCTGTAAAGTGCCTGGTCAGAAGATGAGGTGCTGTTCCTCCAGTTTGCATTGAGCTTCACTGGAACAATGCAGCAAGTCAAGGACAGACATGTGGGCATGAGAGCAGGGTGCAGTGTTGAAATGGCAAGCGACAGGGAGGTCTGGGTCATGCTTGTGGACATGTCCCATTGACCACTGATGCCTCTTTGGACAACTTTCCTAGGCTATGGACCACTGTCCATTGAGAAATGCAGCTACAAAATTCAGATGACTAGCCGCACATGTGACCTTAGATATTCGAAACATTACAAACGTGAAATGAGCAGGCAGCATGAAGTTTGGCAGGCTGCCTGCATCGAAAGCAACAGGCGTGAATTAATTGCACATCACGATTCCCATGTCTGTTTTTCAGGGGACGTTGAATTTCAAGGCCACTCAGTATTAATGCTTCAACACTTCACACTGTTCCTCGGGCCGGAATCTTCCAGCTCCCTGGTGAGCCATTGAAATCTCCGTTCACATCGGCGGGATCGGAAGATCCCTCCGGCGTGAGGGGCTGGAAAATTCCGCCTCGGTGTCAGCTGTGGCTCAATGGAACCTGAGGAAAAAAGCCACCAGCTCAAGTTCCAATCCAGAAACTCGGGCACATAAACCCCAGGCTGACACTCCAGTGAAGCACTGAAGGGGTAACGTCTTTTAACGTTAAACTGAGCCCAATCTGTTCTCTGAAAAAGGTCCTGTAGTACCATTTTGAAGAAGACCAGGGACCTGGCCAATGTTTATCCATCAACCAACATCATAAAGTTCAATGAGATTCTTACAGGGCCTTGCTCTGCGCAAGTTGGCTATCTTGGTGGGGACGGTGGGGGGAGGATTTTATTGAGGCTGCAAGAGTTGGAAACATGGTGTGCGGAGTGACCTAATGAGCCAGGAAGCGAAATGTTGATTTCCTGGTGACGGGTTGAGACGCAGAGATTAAGTCAGCAGCGTGTTTGCAATGTATCGAGCCTCACGTCACCCTGTGGCAGGTTAGTACTTGTAATACATTTGTATGCTGCGAATACTTGTTAGTCTAAAACTTTTTTAAAATTATGTCCTACCTTCAAGTTAAAGCCAGCGGTGCACAAGAATCTCCAGGCAACTGGATCAGGTTTGTTTGAAGCTGGATGTGCCAGTCTGCTTTTTGTGTGCAGTTTGTGTGCAAGGTCAGCAGTTTTATAACTCTACTGCACAAGGGAGGGGGGCAGGAGAATGGCAGCTTATGTGGAGACTTGAGACAAGCAGGGATGAGTCAGTGGTGAGGGGTGGAGGTGCGAAGTAGGCTTCAGCATGGAGGAGTGGAAAATGAATACACGGGAGGCCCGATGGTGGGGTCAGGGGCATGGAGGAGTGAAGCGAGAAGGACCTGGTGTCTGGTGTGGTGGGGGGAGGTGTGGTAGAAACAACCAATCAAGGTAAAAAAATGAGGGGCTGAAAAGGTGGTGTCAGTACTGTCCAAATATAGGTCCATCTCAGGGTATTGGCTAACAGAGTCCTTACAGGGTTTTAAGTTTACCCACAATATTTCAATTATCCCTGCTGACACTGATCTGGGACAATGTTCTTCACAATGCATAGATTGGAATAGCCAGCTAAGCATGCCATTTCCCACAGAGTGATGAGTAAAAAACTGGACTCTAACCTGAGCATTCAATAAACTGAACAAAAAACACAACATTGTTTCTCCTACAATAAAGGGAATATCCCTAACTCCCCTGTAATCATCAATGCGTGCCAACCAGCCAGCACATTTAGTTCTCTGACTAAGCTAAGTCTCAACAAATAACAATGATCTATACATAAATAATGTGAAACCAATGCAATGTAAAATATTTACAAGTGAAATTTAAGTTTGAAGAAACACCTATGTCACTGTTGTGCTCTCCATTAGTCTTATAGTAATGACAATGGAGTTGGGTAAGAAAGTTTTGGCCTTGATACAGAGCCTTCCGGCTTGTCCAGGAGACTTCTTGGTAGCCCACCCATAGCTGCAACACTGTCAGTGAGCCGATGGGGGGTTTCACCACTGAAAAGCTTCTCCTGCTGTATGGTCGCGAGTGTTTCCCGTGCATGCTGCTGGAACTTGAAATTTTAATTGTAACCGCGTGGGTAACAGGAAAAAGCAAGAGAGCGGAAGTGAGGTAAACTTCCGGTTACGCTGTCAGGAATGGCACGCTGTTGACAAAATCCACCCCCTTACAACACCACCCCCGCCCCCCGCACCAACACCACCCCCCCCCACCCACCGCCGCCACCTCCCACCCCCCCCCCCCCCCCCCCCCCCCCCCACCCCCACCATGTCTCTTATATTATAACTGACTGCACTTCAAAAGTACCTCATTCACTGTAAAATGTTTTGGGATGCTCCAAGGAGAAAGCTGGCAGTAATGAAGATGGTTGTCAGAAGACTGAGGAATAAGTTCAATTGTTTTTTAATGGTTTCCTGTGAGTCAGGAGGGGCAAGAGGGCCCCAATGGATCCTTGGAAAACATTAAGCTTCCCCTGGATTCCCCTCACTCACCCATCCCCAACCACAATGCTATCCTGATCCTCATCATCTGATCACTCCATGGCAGTGGCTTCCTGATAGCTGAAATCTCACTTCCATCCAGTGGGCAAGGAATCATTCCCACTTTGGCACTCATTAACTTACACTTGTGGCCTGAGTCAAAGTCAGGGTGAAAGTCTCCAGTAATCGATAATCTAACATGGACATGTTCCACATTTTCATTTTCATCCCAGCATCACAGCATTGAATCCCTCTGGGAGCCCTTGATGAACAAATGACAACAGAATTGTTACTTAAGTGGCTGCGTTCTCCAGTATTCTCTCTTTATATGCCTGGTATGTTGACTGTAGTGTTTTACAACTAGCAATACAGCAGCTGGTGCAGAACATTTTGCTTTCCTCAGAGCTGATGAACTGGAGAGGAGAGCAATAGCCTTGATTATATTGGATACCACAGAGTGTGACATCAGTGCAGCACTCGACAGAGAAGAACTGAGAAAAACAAGGGACAGCGCCCATGATATAAGGTGGCATGAACTGCGGACCCCGAGGTACCAGTGGCATCAACACATCAAATAGACTGCCCCAGACCTATCTGGGATGGCTGAGGAGCAGTGACTTGAGAAGTTGGGAGACCATGATGGATCATATATAAAGAACAAATTCAGATATTGATGCGAGTGGCGCTGACAAAGCAGTAATTGTTGGCCATCTCGAGTTACTGTGAGGGCATCTTGAGTTGACCATGGAGTGTGAGATTGGAGCCAGATCAGGTTGGGGTGGTAGTTTCCCATCCCTGAAGGACAAGGTGAGCGAGTTAGGCTGCAGGGGTCTGATGCAGATTTGAGTGTTCTGAGAGTCTGCAGCTCAAATGGGAATCTGTTTTTGCAGGTACTGATGGACTTGCTATGTCTTTCCAACATTTTGTTTTTATTTGCAGATCCAATAGGCTACCTGCAAGTCACCAACAATAACACAGAAGTCACAGCAGGCCGTGAATCTTTGCCTTGGAGTTATAGAATATTACAGCACAGACAGAGGCCATTTGATCCATTGTGGCAATGCTGGCTCTTTGAAAGAGATACCAGTTGGTCCCATCCTGTGCTCTCCCTCTGCTCCCCTGGAAATATTTTGTTCTCATATACTTATCCAATTCCCTTTTGAAAGTTATTATTGAATCTGCCTTTACCATCCTTTCAGGCAGTGCATTCCAGATCATAACTACTTGCTGCGTAAAAAATCCTCCTCACCTTCCCACTGGTTCTTTTGCCAATTATCTAAAAACTGTGTCCTCTGATTATTGACCCGTCTGCCGGTGGAAACAGTTTCTCCTTACTTACTCTATCAAAACCTTTCAGAATTTTGAACACCTCTATTAAATCTACTCATAATCTTCTCTGTTCTAAGGAGAACAACACCAGCATCTCCGTCTCTCCACATAACTGAAGCCCCTCAACTGGGTCCCACTCCAATAAGTCTCCTCTGTACCCTCTCCATTTCTTGATGTCCTTCATAAAGTTGATGCCCAGGATTGGATACAATGCTGAGTCATTCTATTTTGGGCACTGGTCGTGCATACAGTGCCAGTTTCGCTCTCCATCATGATGGAGTTAGGTATCTTATGACTTGAGTTACACAGCTCCCCTTCTGTTCCGATGGAGCAACAGGTCACATAACACATTTCTCTAGGTATCATGGCATCCCAGGACTGGATAATACACCTATTGACTGCATGCATGCCGTCATTTTGGCCTCTGTGCAAAATGCAACGCCCCGTGCCAAGCTCAAGAACTTTTACTTTGTCGATTTGAAGCTGTTACCCAACCACCAGTGCAGAATACTGGAGCTAACTGCCCATCTCGCAGGGATTTCACATGATGCCTTCATTTTAAGGCAGTGTCTCAGTGCCACCATCTTTTCAAAAAAAATAAATAAAAGCTGGAAAGACAGAACTAATTACAATAGTGTGCACGCTGGGAATTGAAAACAGCAAATGCTTTGTGTACCCCTTAAAATAATTAATTCCTTCACATAAATCTAAATTTGTTTCCATGGAGACAGGAATAGCTCAGATGACATGTGGTGGTATTGGTGCTATTAATGAGCCAGTTAGACCTGATTTTTTATTCACTCCCATCAGCCCAAGTGGTGTTTTATTTTAAAATTGTCAATATCCTCACAAGTTACCATGGCAATAATATAATTGCAGGAGGACGAATTAGGTACTGATTAGCACCCTGTGACCTTCAGCATCTAGGTCATATCAAATTATTGTAAAGTGCAATTAGCATTCTGGGCCTCATCAGTCACACTGCTAATATTTTAGTGTCAGTAACTTTCTTACACGACTGAAATAAGATAACCATAGAACCATACAGCGCAGAAGGAGACCATTAGGCCCATTATGTCTTTGCTGGCTCTTTGGAGAAGCTTTCCAATTAACCGAACCCCCCAGTTCTTTTCCTACAGACCTGTCAATATCCCCTTTTCGCCATATAAGTCCAATTCCCCTTTGAAAGTTATTGAATCGGCTTCAACTATCCTTTCAGAGCATTCCAGATCATAACAAGTCGCTGTGTTAAAAAAAAAAGCCCCTTCATCATCCCTCTGAGTTTTTGCCAATTGATTTATATCTGTGTTTTTTAGCTAGCGACCATCATGCCTATGAAATGCCAGCTTGATTTCTTTTGGTTCAAAGATATCGTAGATGGAACTTGTATTCACCAATGTTTCAAAATGCCTGTCAGAGGAGGTGGGAAGTCCTAAGTAGGACCCTCTGTAGGGTTAAGGATAAATGGCAGACATGCTCTGATTTATTAAACACCAATGTGTTGTATTGGTTAATTTTGCAAAGCTCTAGAAGGGTGAAAATTCCTATCAGGGAGCAATTTGGGCAGGAATGGCACAATGCATGAGACTCCACCCATGTCTGCAGCTTGAATTCCATATGTCCATGCATTAGGGTGGTCCAGAGAATGCTGCCAGAACAACCCAGAGAACTTGTTGGCACATGAGGAGGAATGTGACGTCTCAGGACAGTGAGATTATAATAAATTTCCTTTCTCAAGTAGGTAGCCCAAGTATGTAAGACAGCAAGTATTTTCTGTTGGTCTTTCACTGCTGCCCCATGCAAAACACACAGGCAACATTCCAGCACTTTGATGGAGTACTACACAGGGTCATACAGTAACAGGACATAAATTTGCACATCAGGACCTTTAGCATCTCATTATAAGCCCTGCTCGCCGGAGTCATTCACCCCCACATCAAATTTACCCCCCATGTCACCATAACTTCAGAACAATGTGCTTCACAACTGCCTTTCAAAGGCCTGCACCAGGCGACCTGAACTTCGAACGGAGCTCGGAGGTGAGTGCCCACAACTTTGCACTTGCAAGCATCGTCCATAGGACATCAAGGAAGAGGCACCACGCATTGGCGGGGTCACAGACAAGTAACTTTTTCCCACCGGCTTTCAGTGAGCTGCCAATGCAAGGGCTCCCATGCAGGTCTGGCCAGGGGTGAGGGGATGGGGGGGGTCAAGGCAGCACAGAGTGAAGGAAGTAAACTAGCACATGCCAGGAGGGTGGGGGAGGGTGAGGGAAGTGGCCAAGCGATTGGAAAAGCTTGTTGAAAAAGAGCATTATTCCACAGCTGAGGCCGTTCAGCTGCAGCTCCATTGAGATGTTTGGGGTTGGACCTCTGAAACTTCTCTGCCCACTCGTGCAAAGCAAAAGCATGAAAGTGCCACTAAATGCTCCCGAACTTTTCACCCCTCAGGTGCAGGCTGCAAATTAATGTGCATTTCAGTGGGCAGCAGAACAATTGGCCGACTGGGCAAGTTGTAGAATCCCCTTGGGAAAGGCAGCCATGGAGCAGTCACTGGTGGAGGCACTCACAGCCTCTTGCAATGTCTTCATTAAGGTTTGGACCAGTATCCATCATGCTTCAAGCTAACAGCACAGCCTTGCAGTGTGGGTTAGGAGAATGTCTGCACCTGAGCTCAGAGCACGGCCTGCAGTCCAGTGGCCAACGCTGCCACCAATCGGTCAAGTGGGTTGGGGTGGAGGTGGGTGGGGTTTCAGAAAGCCAATGTGTTACACATTGGCCATTCAAGTGGTGGCCAGCACTCTGCTGCATGCATGAAGGGGCCTTCAGACTTAAACAAGACAGGTTCTTAGTACTGCCATGCTAATCCACGTGTCTCTCCCTTTGATCCTGCAGGAGGAGAACATCAGGTGCATGGAGCCTGGTGATTTAGCGGTGTGCCTCAGGGCTTACAGGGAGCAGAGAAGAAGGAGAAGAGAGCAGCAGAGGCGCCTGGCTCAGCAAAGGGAGGAGCCCCTCCCTCAAGATGAAGGGGCAGCAGGGCCTGCTGTGTACGCAGCTGAAGATCCACAGAGAGCCGTCGCTCGTAGGAGCCTCGCTAGACCCAGGGTCTATAGACTGCACCTGCCATTCCTGCAGATGACTGAGAACTAGTGTCACCAAAGGCTGTGTGTGTCTAGGGAACTGGTCAGTTACATATGCCACCTGCTGCAGGATTTGGCGCCACGGGGACATGGATGCCATCTTCATGGATCAGGAAAGCCAGGAAGGAAGAATGCTGGGATTTGCGCAGATCTCTGGTTTTGCACAGGTGCAGGGTGCCATTGACTACACTCCACGTGGTGCTTAGATCTCTGTGGCAACAAAGGGTCAACTACATCAACCGCAAAGGTTGAACATTCGCTGAATGTTCAGCTGGTCTGCAACCACCACAAACACTTCCTCAGGTCTGCCCATGATTTTCAGGGACCGTCCACATCTCCTACATCCTGAGTAGGTCTCAGATCCCTGACATCTTCCAGGATCCACTGAGGCTGCAGGGTTGGCTCCTCGGGGTCAAGGGCCACCCACAGAGGACGTGGCTGATGACGCCTGTTCGTCTCAGACTGCAGCAGAGCGACAGTATAATGAGACTCCACCTGGGCTTTGGTGGGGCAAACAATAGGCATTTTGAAAATGAGGTTCCAGTGCCTTGACAGGTCCAATGGAGCACTGAAATACAGTCCACGGAGAGTATTGCGCATCATTATCACTTGCTGCACTATACAATTTGGTGCTGCAATGGCTGGAGGACCATTGCTGAGGAAGAGACCGAAGAACTGCACATCTCCTCTGATGAGGGGGACATCAAATGAGGCCATCGCACTGGCCAGATGAGGCAGGTGCACTTGGGAGGCCCTCATAGCCGCAATGTCTGTGGATGATGATGACGAGATACAGTGAGGACAGTCTTGACATCTTCACCTTGCGCCTGTGAATGTTTGACTCCTGTGTGGCTGACAGCAGCGCACATACCCTCAGTGCTCAGGCTCATGTCATGGGGACACAGCGGAGGCCCTAATAGTCACTCATTTCCAGGAGGAAGATGTTGACATGCAGAGAGGACACTCTACAGATCTTCACAAACCCTCTGTGAATGTCTGACTCCTGTCTGGCTGAGGGCAGCTCACTTGCACAGACTGCAAGTCATTTTGTTTTTATTCATTCATGGGATGTGGGCTTCGCTGGCTGGGCCAGCATTAATTGCCCATCCCTAATTGCCCTTGAGAAGGTGGTGGTAAGCAGCCTTCTTGAACCGCTGCAGTCCATGTGGTGTAGGTACACCCACAGTGCTGTTAGGAAGAGAGTTCCAGGGTTTTGACCCAGTAACAGTGAAGGAACGGCAATTTATTTCCAAGTCAGGATGTTGAGTGACTTGGAGGGGAACTTCCAGGTGGTGGTGTTCCCATGTAGCTGTCCTTGTCCTTCTAGATGGTAGTGGCCATAGGTTTGGAAGTGCTGTTAAAGGAGCCTTGGTGAATTCCTGCAATACATCTTGTAGATGGTACACACTGCTGCTACTGTGCATCGGTGGCGGAGGGAATGAATGTTTGTGGATGTGGTGCCAGTCAAGCGGATTGCTTTGTCCTGGATGGTGTCAAGCTTCTTGAGTGCTGTGGGAGCTGCACTCATCCAGGCAAGCGGGGAGTATTCCATCACACACCTGACTTGTGCCTTGTAGATGGTGGACAGGCTTTGGGGAGTCAGGAGGTGAGTTACTCCTCGCATGATTCCTAGAATCTGACCTGCTCTTGTAGC
Source organism: Carcharodon carcharias (assembly GCF_017639515.1). NCBI lineage: Eukaryota > Metazoa > Chordata > Chondrichthyes > Lamniformes > Lamnidae > Carcharodon > Carcharodon carcharias. Next base: position 99,786,647 of record NC_054484.1, on the reverse strand, counting down.
TGCAATGTTTATATGGCTAGTCCAGTTCAGTTTCTGGTCAATGGTAACCCCCAGGATGTTGATAGTGGGGGATTCAGTGGTGCTAATTCCATTGAACATCAAGGGGCAATGGTTGGATTCTCTATTGTTGGAGATGGTCATTGCCTGACACTTGTGTGGCGTGAATGTTACATGCCACTTGTCAGCCCAAGTCTGGAAATATTGTCCAGGTCTTGCTGCATTTCGACATAGACTGCTTCAGTATCTGAGGGGTCATGAATGGTGCTGAACATTGTGCAATCATCAGCGAACATCCCCACTTCTGACCTTATGATGGAAGGAAGGTCATTGATGAAGCATTGATGAAGATGGTTGGGCCTAGGACACTACCCTGAGGAACTCCTGCAGAGATGTCCTGGAGCTGAGATGACAGATCCCCAACAACCACAACCATCTCCCTTTGTGCTAGGTATGACTCCAACCAGCGGGGGGTTTCCATCTGATTCCCATTGACTGCAGTTTTGCTAGGGCTCATTAATGCCACACTTACTCAAATGCTGTCTTGATGTCAAGGTCAGTCATCTCACCTCACCTCAGGAGTTCAGCTCTTTTGTCCATGTTTGAACCAAGGCTGTAATGAGATCAGGAGCTGAGTGGCCCTGGCAGAACCCGAACTGGGCATCAGTGAGCAGGTTATTGCTGAGCAAGTGATGCTTGATAGCACTGTTGATGACCCCTTCCATTACTTTACTGATGATGGAGAGTAGACTGATGGGGCAGTAATTGGCCGGGTTGGATTTGTCTTGCTTTTTGTTGGGCAATTTCCACATAGCTGGGTAGATGCCAGTGTTGTAGCTGCACTGGAACAGCTTGGCTACAAGTGCGGCTTGTTCTGGAGCACCAGTCATTGCCGGAATATTGTCAGGGCCCATAGCCTTTGCAGTATCCAGTGCCTTCAGCCGTTTCCTGATATCATGTGGAGTGAATCGAATTGGCTGAAGACTGGCATCTGTGATGCTGGGGATCTCCGGAAGAGGCCGAGATGGATTATCCAATCGGCACATCTGGCTTAAGATTGTTGTGAATGCTTCAGCCTTATCTTTTGCACTGATGTGCTGGAGTCCTCCATCATTGAGGATGGGGATATTTGTGGAGCCTCCTCTTCCAGTGAGTTGCTTAATTTTCCACCAACATTCATGACTGGATATGGCAGGACTGCAGATCTTAGGTCTGATCCGTTGGTTGTAGGATCACTTACCCCTGTCTATCATTTGCTGCTTATGCTGTTTGGCATGTAAATAGCCCTGTGTTATAACTTCACCAGGTTGACACCTCATTTTTAGGTATGCCTGGTGCTGCTCCTGGCATGCCCTCCTGCACCCTTCATTGTACCAGGGTTGATCCCCTGGCTTGATGGTAATGGTAGAGTGGGGGATATACCGGGCCATGAGGTTACAGATTGTGTTTGAGTACAATTCTGCTGCTGCTGATGGCCCACAGCACCTCATAGATGCCCAGTCTTGAGTTGCCAGATCTGTTTGAAATCTATCCCATTTATCATGGTGGTAGTGCCACACAACACGATGGAGGGTATCTTCAATGTGAAGCTGGGACTTCATCTCCACAATGACTGTGCGGTAGTCACTCCTGCCGATACTGTCATGGACAGATGCATCTGCGACAGGCAGGTTGGTGAGGATGAGGTCAAGTATGTTTTTCCCTCTTGTTGGTTCCCTCACCACCTACTGCAGACCCAGTCTAGCAGCTATGTCCTTTAGGACTCGGCCATCTCGGTCAGTAGTGATGCTACCGAGCCACTCTTGGTGGTGGACATTGAAGTACATTCATGTACATTCCAGAGTACATCTTGTGTCTTTTCCACCCTCAGTGTGATGTTCAACATGGAGGAGCACTGATTCATCAGCTGAGGGAGGGTGGTATATGGTAATCAGCAGGACGTTTCCTTGCCCATGTTTGACTTGATGCCATGAGACTTCATAGGGGACAGAGTCAATGTTGAGGACTCCCAGGGCAACTCCCTCCTGACTATATACCACTGTGCCACCACCTCTGCTGGGTCTGTCCTGCTGGTGGGATAGGACATACTCATGATGGTGGTGTCTGGGACATTATTTGTAAGGTATGATTCCATGATGATGACTATGTCAGGCTGTTGCTTGACTAGTCTGTGAGACAGCTCTCCCAATTTTGGCACTAGCTCCCAGATGTTAATGAGGAGAACTTTGCAGGGTCAACAGGGCTGAGATTGCCATTGTCGTTTCTGGTGCCTAGGTCGATGCCAGGTGGTCTGCCCAATTTCATTCCTTTTTTGTGATTTTGTAGCGGTTTGTTACAACTGAGTGGCTTGCTAGTCCTTTTAGGGTCAACCACATTGGAGTCACATATAGGCCAGACCAGGTAAGCATGACAGATTTCCTTCCCCAAAGGGCATCAGTGAACCAATTGGGTTTTTACAACAAATGGTTTCATGGTCATCATTAGACTTTTAATTCCAAATTTTTATTGAATTCAAATTCCACCATCTGCTGTGGTAGCATTCAAACCCGGGTCCTCAGAGCATTACTCTAAATCTCTGGATTACTAGTCCAGCAACAATACCACTACACAATCGCCTCCCCCTAAGTCATAGGTCATATCATAGAGATGCAGCCATGAAACGTGAAATGATCCTGACCCTTTATCAGCCTTCAGCACCCATCCCCTTCAGGACCACAGCGTTACCAGTCACAGATGCTGAAGAGCTGGGGGCCAGCCCCACCTTAAAGGTGCTGAGAGCACTCAGAGAGAATGATGGAACTCTGTGACACCTGCCCACTACATTCTGGCAGCAATGACCAGCACCATCGAGGTGTAGGCATCACTGATGTATCCAGTGAGTGTGAGGCCGGACCATCCCTTTGGTCTGAAGGTCACACACTGCACAGGGAAGAGGCCTTGGACTGAGACACCTGCCTTTATCTTGTACAGGGACCAAGGTTTCACAACTGAGTGACAAGAACACTGCTCATCATAACAAGGAGCAATAGACAAGGAGATATTTTTGGGACTTTATTTCCAACCATGAACATTATGTACAAATGATTAACACTCATGCCCAGGCTGTGCAGTTACATCTTCTTAACCTTCCTAACCCTGCCACCACTTCTTGGTTCTCCCCCAGCATCCACAGCAGAGGGGGAGGCAGCTTGCTGACTGCTACGCCCTGTTGATGATGATCCTGTCCTCTGGAGGGCCCCAGCCTGCTTTCAGGGTCCTCCTGTGTGGCATGGCACCCTCCTCAGTCTCTCATTGCTGGGGCTGCAGATATCACAGGAATAGGGGATTTGGAGCATCCAGACACTCCGAGTCACTTGGGTGGATGGCCCTGGAGGTGTGCTTCTGCTGATCCTCCTCCCAATGTGTGCCTAGGGAGTCCTGGCTGGCTCCTTGAGGAGGAGGGAAAGCTGGAGTGAGATCAAACTGCACCGCACCCCTCTCGCATTGACACTGCTGGAGGCCAACTATGGAGTCAGCGATGGAGTCCGGCTCCAGCAGCAGTGCAGGACTGATATCCTAGGCCAACATCTCCATGGTAGCCACCATCCTGCCAGTGTTGACCTTGATGCATTGGCATGCTGACACTATCACCTCGGGCTGAAGGCAGACAGACTCCCCCAAACTGAGGATTGCACCAGACATCCCTTCCTGATGTTCCCCTGATTGTCGTTGCAGCTCCAACAGCTGATTGAGAACCAAGCCCAGAGGCTCATCCTCTGACTCGGAGTCAGCAGATTCCTTGCCTCCAGCAGTCCTCCAAGCGCCGGCAAAAAAGGATGTCCCTGCCTCAGTCTGCTGTGGAACAGACTGTGCGCTGTGCTCACCAGACTGTGATCCCGAGGCTACTCTGCATCTGGGAGTGTGTCATTGCGCTGGTAGAGGATGTGGGTGAACGCCATGATGGGTCTTCAATGGTGCTGCCCTCAGGGTCCTCATCCAAGGTGCTCTTGGCACCGCGGTTAGGGTCACGGGTGCCTGAGTGTGACGTGCTAGATGTGCCTAGGAGAACAAGTGGAAGCTGTGTTGAACACAGAACAGTGGACTCAGAGTAGTGTTGAGAGAGGGTTGACGTGGGGCAGGATCTTCACATGGGTGCCCGCTGCCAACCTCACCATCTCCGCAGAAACAGTCGACATCCTCTCCGGCCAGCTCCAACGCTCGACTCTCATCTGGAGCGATGACCTTGATTTCCAGCAATCCACCCCCAGTCTGGAACCTCTCCTGGTGATTGTGCACAATCTTGTCCTGCATAAAGACAGGTGGAGAGAGTGTGAGTAAGGCACATGCCAGGCCAAATGGGAAGGATGCCAGGCATGCGTGTGTGCTGAGTGGAGCCATGGATGAGATGAGGAGCCGCTCTACAGAGGACATGAGGCCAGATGGAGATGTGTGTGTGTGAGAGCGAGTGTTGATGTTCTTTGAGCTGACATTGAGTGAGATGCCAATGAATGTGTGAAGGGCTTATAAGTGAGTGAGTTGAGAGTAATGAGATGGTTGACTCACCTTGGCGGCAAAGATGAGATCATTCATTCCTTTTCTGCATTGCCAACCTCTTGTGTGCAGCATTGGCACTGACAACCTCTTCCACTGCCTCCTAAGCTGGGGCAGTGGGACTGATTGGCCAGATCAGGGATAGAGGACTTCACGGCTGACTTCCACAGTGCCAGAAGGTGTCCCAGGGATGAGTCACTAAGTCAGGGGTCTGCAATCTTCCTGGCTTTTGGGACTATGTTTTCAGCAGAGCAGTCCTGGGCTGCAAGCATTGAGAAGTGTGCACGTGCCTGCATTTTAAATGTGGTGCCCCGAGTGAGGCAATGGCGTGGTGGGCCAATCACAGGCCTGCCAACAGTGATCCTGTGTTCCCCATGACATACGAACAAGGAGCAGGAGTAGGCCATTCAGCCCTTGAGCCTTTAATAAGATCAGTCTGACCTGATAGTAACCTGAAACCTGCATCCCACATATTCCGATAACCTATCACCCCCTTGCTTACTAAGAATCTTTCCACGTTTGCCTTAAAAATATTCGAAGACTCTGCTTCCACCGTCTTTTCAGCAAGAGAGTTCCAAAGACACTCGACCCTCTGAGTGAAAAAATGTTGCCTCATTTCTGCCTTAAATGGACAAGCCCTTATTTTTAAACACTGACCTCTAGTTTTAGATTCTCCCATGACTGCATAATTTATGAGGCAGGAAGGGGACAATATGGCATGAAAACCCACCATTGCGACCGGTGGGTAAAATGTCTTTTTTCTCACCCACTACCGCACTTAGTGCAAATTATCTGGGACAATTCTGCCCTATAGTTTTACCAATATGCCAGACTTGGCTTGGCATCTCCAAGACCTAAAGATTAATGAAGAACACTGCTGCAGGCAGCCCAGGAGAGAAACTGTATGCTTCCTTTGTTCATCTCTTTGAACACTTTCACTCTTTAATTATGAGAATGCTGGAGATGTCGGTCCGGTTTTACTTGATTGGTTAGTGAAGAGACTGTTTATTTTCCAGCTGGTTTGGCCAGGTAGTGTGTTGCAAGGATGCTTGTGTTGATGTGGAGAGTGGGGAGCAGTCCAACAAGAAATGGCAAGCCCATGACACCACAATGAGCTCCCAAGAATGGCGCTTGTGTCACTTTACCTGCTCTTGAAACTTGTAGCATCTCTGAACTGCTTTTCCATTTACTGGGCAAGTTACAGGAAGCAGAACAAAGCTGAAGGAGGGCCTGAACTATCAAACCCTTCCTTGGCTGACTTTGAAGAGGCTCGGTTGGACCTGATTGACTGGAGACTATAGTCATATTAAAGGTGGGTTACAGCATCGGCCTTCCCAAACTAAGGGCTACTACTAGCCTGCTTGCCATGTTTTACTTCTTGCCTGCTCACTCATTAGCACACATCCAATAATAAAATCATCATAATGGCAGATGGCACGGAATCTGTACCCAACATTATAATATTGATTTCTTCTAATTTTCATCTCTGGAATATACAAGAAAGCTGTAGGGTTTCAGTAAACTGATAACCATATGCAAAGGTACCAGTCAAATCCTTAATTCCCTATTTAATTCCTCATGAAGGAACCAGCTGAGGTCTTACCTCATAGCAAAGCTCTAGCGGTGAATAACGCCTGACTCTGCTTTGATCAAAATGAATTTCATTTGCTAACCCTCGATTAGGTTACTCTCAAGATGATGAGTAAGTGAATTAACTCCTCTCAAATCACCAAGGAACAATCCAGACGACAAGTCACACACTAAACACTATTTATAGGTTACAAATCACAACATATGGGGTGGGCCCAACACGCCAGAATGTAAAATGCCACATGATGACATCAGGCGTGTGTCCCGACATCACTGCACACTGTTGCGATATTTCAGAAGGTGGGTGCGCTATGAATTCCGAAGCGCGCTCGCCACTAATTAATGGACCAGTTAAGGCCCTAGAGGCACCAATTGTCCTTGTCTTTACACAGCCCGTATGATTTTCAGGGAGTCTCATGGGTACAATGGGCAGGCGGGTAGGCCACATTTTCAAAAACCTCATCCACAGGCGGGATAAGAGGGGTGAGTGGGCTCGCTAATGCGAGTTGTTAGTACATTAGGTTATAATTTACTGCTGCTTGCTTGTGTGAACAGGACATCTTCATTTTGCTTCAGAGCTGCTTTGACAGAAATAACAGGTTTCAGTTCAGGACTCCGGAGGAGTCATAACACTTGGGGCCTTCCAGGTATCAGACAGCCTTCCCTTACCCTGGGAATGAGGATTGTGGTCTCTGTTGGAGGCACCTCCTCTGAGGAGGAAGCGAGGGCCAGAAGGGGGAGGAGGCCAGGAGTCCCTATTCAGCCTCCAGAGGAGCCACCTATGGGACGACAGGCGCAGGCACAAGGGGCGCAGGGCCAGCAGGAAGTCCAAGGCAGAAGGGGCCACAGAAGACGCCACTATCCTGCTGCCAGGGTTTACAGGCGGTGATGCAGCTGCCTCAATATGTCTGAGGTGCAGTGCCAAAGGAGGCTCCACCTCTCAAGAGAGACAGTGACCTCCATCTGTCAGATGATCAGCTCTGAGATCAGCTCTGACTGTGTGGGTGGACACTCCATGCCAGTGGCTCTGAAGGTCAAGGCTGCCCTCAACCTCTCTGTCTCCAGCTCTTTCCAGGGGTCAGTGGGTGATCTTTGTGGAGTGTCCCAATCAGCTGTTTACAGATGTGTCAAGCTGGTGACAGACGCTCCGTTCAGATGTGCATTGACTTTCATCCACTACCGCTGGGACCAGGCCAGCCAGACACAGTGAGCCAGAGGCTTCGCGGCCATTGCTGACTTCCCCCGTGTCCAGGGTGCTATAGACTGTACACATGTGGCCATCAAGTCACCAGTAGGTGAGCCCGGTGCCTTCGTCAACAGGAAGGGCTTCCATTCCATGAACGTGCAGATAGTGTGTGACCACAGGATGCAGATTCTACAAGTCTGTGCAAGGTACCCAGGCAGCTCCCACGATGCCTACATCCTCAGACACTCCCAGGTGCCGGGGCTCTTCAGTGCTCCAGCCCGGCTGGATGGATGGCTGGTGGGTGACAAGGGCTATCCCCTCAGAAGGTGGCTCATGATGCCTCTCCACCATCCAAGAACAGAAGCTGAGCAGCGGTACAATAGGAGCCACGGCTCCACAAGGGCTGTGGTGGAGAGAGCCATCAGTCTTCTCAAGATGCGCTTCTCATGCCTGGACTGCTCAGGGGGCGCACCCCAAAAAACCCCCAGATCGTGTGTCACTGATAGTGGTTCCATGCTGCACTCTCCACAATCTGGCACTGGAAAGGGGGGACACAGTGGAGGAGGAAGATGTTGATGCAGCTGCTCTGGCAGCAGACGATGAGTCCAGTGGTGAGTCCGAGAACGAGCACAGTCAGGAGAATGCTGAGGGGATAGACACTGTCCTGGCCAACATCCAGGGAGGCAGGGACACCTGGGAGGCTTTGATCCAACGCTCCTTCAGCTAGCCTACCAACGATGAACCACCACATACCAGGGCTGCAGGCCCCATGCCTGATACCTGACCAGGATATTTGCTTGGTGAACAACATGCACTATGTACCATTTCAATAAAGCTCAATGACAAACAAATCACTCATAACATATGGGTTCCCCTTCACCTGCAGAACTAATGAAGCACCCAGAGGTTTGTTGATCACAAACACATTTAATGGTGTGGTGCCTGGCATACATAAAACAAATTAAATGGAAAGGTGTCCTCCATCATACATACTAATAACTAACTTAAAAGTGGGGGAAAAAATATCACTAATGATAAGCCCGTGTTGTGCTTAAGGTGCTTAAGTTTGTGGGTGCTACGTCTAGGTGCTCCCCCCTCGCTGGCACTGGTATCTGAGCCAGCCTGCTCACTCTGCTGTCCTGTTGGCCTCGATGACCTTGGTGATCGTCCTCTGGCCCGTGGAGTCTGTGCTGGTCCCACCTGGGAGGGAGCTGCCAGCGCCGCAGCTGGCATCTCCCCAGTCGTCACAGCCTCACCAGATGCCACAGTCATTGGCAGACGGGCGGAGGAGCTGCCGCCCTCATCTGGAGTGCCCTGAGAGGAGCTTGCAGCGACGACAGGCAGCTGCTGCACCGACGTGAGGTCGCTTTGGGCCTCCCTGCTCATCATTGATGGATGGGCACCGAGCTGGGATACTGGGTGCCTAATCCATCTTCCACACTGACACTGACCGCCTGAGGTCATTGCCGCTGTGAGGGCTTGCAGGTCTGATCACGTCCCCAGGAAGCCCTGATTGTTCTCCTGGAGGAGCCTCTCCATGAGAGTCACCACTCTGTGTATGGAGGAGGCAGTGCGCTCGGCCATGAGGGTCATTGCATTGCTTGTGCTCCACATGGACTCCTCCATCACAGAGACCATGGCACACGTTCCCTCATGTATCTCCACCTGATCCTCCCACACACTCTGCTGGACTTCCAGCATCTGTTTCCTCAGGGACACCTCCAGAGGCCCATCATCAGCCACTGACTGAGCATGTTCCTGGCCCCCAGCTGTCCTCTGATTGCTGGTGCCCTGGGCAATCTCTGCCTGCACCTGCACCTCATGAGAGTGTGAAGTGCCCTCACCAATGTGCACGGAGATAATATCTGTTGATCTAATGCCCACTGAGGTGCTGGTATCTGTGCTGGTGCTTGCCTGGCTGAGAGGGTGTGACGCTGGTAAGTTTCTATCATCTGTGTCCTCTGGGGTCAGAGGTGGGCATTCAGGCTCCTGACCCCGACGGGATTCTGATGAGCCTGAAAGGAAGAACAAGGACATCTCATTAGTTGAAGTCATTACTGTGCATGCCTGGCACCCAGATCAGGGTGCCCTCATCTTTCCATTATCAATGGGGATTCCGTGTTCGAGGCTCATGTTAATGTAGAGATAACAGTGGAATGGTCGCTATGACAGACATTCTGACCTCAGTGCACTGCACTCTTACCTCCCTGTAGCACCCCAACCTCACCGTGGCTGGTTGACCTGGGTGGATGGAGTCTCTCCAGCTCCAGTACCTCCTGCTCATATCTGGACAGGATTAGAAGGTAGGGCAATCCTCTGCCAGTCCCCAGCCTCTCTGCGTTACTGTGGGCTGTCTTCTCCTGAAAGGACAGAGGAGCATTGATTAGTCCACCCTGTATCTGCAGCTCCATTGCAGCCTGGCCAACCCCACCTGAGGAACACCTCACAGGGCTCAGCCGATTCGTGACACCGGAGTCACAAACACTCATTCCAAGCAGCCGGGGCTCACCCCCTTGCCTAGATGCTGCCTCATTGACATTTGCCTCTCACACTCTAAGAAGGTCCAGGGGGAGTGGGGGGGGTAGGTGGGTGGCGCTCCTAACTGCTGTGCTAAATGACCCATGCCAACACGGTACTCACCCTTCCCGATCGGAGGAGATCATTGAACCAGGAGCTGACTCTGGATGTCACCTCCTCCCAGGCATTCATGGTGAGGCTGTGAGGGCCTCCTCCCCACCGTCCCTGGGGAACAAGTATTTCTCTGAGTGCTGCCAGCTACACCAGGAGGGCAGTGAGACACTCGCCCGAAAACCACACGGCCGACTGCACCGCCAACCCGCCCTCCCACCTGCCGTGTTCAGCATTGACATTCTGCAATTCTGCGATCTTCCGAGTCAATGGTAGCCTTTGCATGGACCGGGCAGACATTGAGCTCCCTCCCCCGCCCACCCCTTCTCGCTGATGCTGGAGTCACACATTACACTGGGCGGGCCTTATTTGGCCTGCCCACGTTAAATGGCGGCGCAGAGCCAATCGCAGGTGGCGGTCGGGTTCCTGACCACCCACGCCCGCTCCCACCGAGCCGACCCGACCCGACCAATGCAAAATCCTGGCCATGGTTAAAGTTGGGTACATGAACACGTCACAGACTTTTATAAGTGGCAACAGTGTTATGTCGCAATTGAGCGTTAATGGCAAGTTTGTTAGACAAAAGGAGCAGGAAAGATTACAGAGGCAATTCATTGTATCACTGTAAATCAACACAAACGATATTGAGTATCAACTAATGAAGGTCTCAGAACTGCTAGCTAATCCATTGGTTAATTATTTGATATAACTATGGAATTGAGTGATCATGTAGCCTGTTAAAACACTGACTTAAGATGGCTGCCAGAAGTCACCTGACTTGAAGGCAACCGCAAATTGGTCAAGTTTCTGGAAGTTTCCAACATTGTTTATAAATAGGACATGTCCAGGCAACTCTCTTCTGGTATTTCACACCTGCTGATGTCAATTATCACTTCAAAGATGGACCGGAATTTAAAATGGGCAATAAATGCTGGCCTAGCCAGCGAAGCCCACATCCTTTGAATGAATACAAAAAAAATGGTGGCCACCATTTGCATTCAGACAATGGACAACTTGGAGGTGTTGGTATGGTTCTTCCAGTTCCTTACATGGGAGAATGGATCATTCAGAAGTGCAGGTTTGGTCATTAAAAATGAATCATCTAGGCCACAACCTAGGTCAAGGTCTGTCAGTTCTTGACCTACCCACAGCTGACTGAATTGCATGGAGTCAGGGAGACAATGAGCACTCCACTCCCTGCTTACCCCTTCCAATGCTATGGCATCCCCCACATCCCAGCCCAATCCCATTGGCCAGATTAACTTCCACCCATGGTGCCTAATTGTATTTTCATTCATTTGTCTTTATTATATTGCCAGGTAGATTAATCCAATCATTGCTACTCATTGAGTAAAGATGTTTTGCCCAATATTTGTTTCACATTTACTTTTCTTAATTTGCATTTATGTCCTCTAGTCCCATCATCTTGACATACTATTAAATAGTTTTGTACCTTTAAATACCATTTAATATTAACCGATATTTTTCAGTAAGTTCCCTCTTAATCGCCTTCATTCTAGATTGTAACGCTAAACTTATCCAAATTTGGACATACATCACAATGTAACCGAGAGAAGAAGGAAGTAACTTGCATTTATATGGCACCTTTCACAACCTCAAGACACCCCAAATCGCTTCATAACAAAGGAAGTACTTTGGAAGTGTAGTCACTGTTGTAATGTGGGAAATATGGCAACTGACGTGCACATAACAAGCTCCCATAAACAGCAAGAGAGATAAAAGTCCAGAAATTTTATATGAGTGATTGTGGTTGAAGGACGAATAGAGCAGTGACTGCACTTCAATAAGTAGTCATTGGTTATAAAGGTACAAGAAAGGGGAGGTGATGCTGTATTGTCACTAACCTAATATTCCAGGGACCCAGGGGAATTCTCTGGGGGTGTGGGTTCAAATCCCACCATGGTAGATGGTGAAATTTGAATTCAATAAAAATCTGGAATTAAAAATGACGATGGGTGGAATTTTCCCAGAATGGCACTAAGTGTGGTAGCAGGCAGGTGAAGTGGAGTCCAAGCTGCTGCTGAAAATGATGGGTTTCAATGCCGTATTGTCCCGAGCCCACCTCATTATTTATTCACTTCCACGAAACACTCGGTTTCCATGGTGGATGGGCTCTCCTTCACCCACCCGCCGTTGCATCACACGGACAGTCATCTTCAAAAGGCAGCAAAGCTCTCATTGCCACCAGCTCACCACCGCTGCCTGGGAGACATGGCCAGCAAAGGAAAATAGACAGCAGTACCCCGCTTCAATGAGGGGTCCCTTGAGCGACTACTGGATGCTGTAGATGGGCTCTACCCTGGCTTTGGCCACAGGATGGGCAGCAAAGTCACCAACCCAGCTTGGGAGGCGGTGGCAGCGGTGGTCAGTGCCAATGCCCTTCAGAAGAGGACAGTCACCCAGTGCCGTAAAAGGTTGGATGATCTCCTCCATTTTGCCAGGGTAAGTCACTCTTCTCATCGCTCCCAACTCACACACTCACAAACCCATCACTCATCCACTGGGCCCTCACTCACTGCCAGTTCAAGGGACACCACCATTCATTCTCTCATACACAACTTCATTATCCTCATCCTGTCCAAGGGATCACTCACCACCCACACAGGCCAGGCATACTTATCATCTGGCCCGGCTGGCATCCTGATACACTCTCCCCACCTCTATCCATGCAGGACAAACTGGCTCACAACAGGAGGGAAAGGTTGCAGAGAGGTGGAGGGATGCCGGAAATTAAAGTTCTGACAGAATTCGAAACCAGAGCCATCCAGCTGGCCGGTGATGACCGGGACCGGTCTTGTGCTGACGGTGAGGTCAGCGCTGCTCTACCAAGTGAGAATCCAGCAGTGCAACATCCATCAGACAACCATGCTGTGAGTGATGCATCCTCTTTCACAGGCCACTGCCCTGCACTAATTATCTCCCCTTTGCAGGCACATCTGCCAAACTGCTGACAGATTCCATGACCTAGGCCTCCAATCAAACCCCTAAGAAACCTCTGAAGAGAATCTGGAGGCCACCTCCCTAAAGTCCCATCACAGCCTCACCCACACCCTCCACCAGTGCAGAGACATGCACCTTGGTGGGTCCTAGCTTTACAGTAGGCCTTGGGATCACAATCTGGTGAGCACATCGCACTGTCTGATCCACAGCAGGTGGAGGCAGGGATTTCCCAGGTCTCTGGTACTCGGAGGACTGCTAGAGGCCAGAACGCTGCTGAGTCTGAGTCAGATGATGAACCTCTGGACTCAGTCATGTCACAGTTGCTGGAGCTGCAAAGGCAAGCTCAGGAACATTAGGAAGGGATGTCCACTGCACTCCTCAGATTGCAAGGCATGATGGAGGAGTCTGTCCATCTTCAAGCTGAGGTGATAGCGCCGGCATTTCAATGCACCAAGGTCAACACTGGTAGGATGGTGACTGCCATGGAGACCTTGGTCCAGGACACCACTGCTGCGTGGGCTTAACTCCATCACTGATGCCATAGTTGGCCTCAAACAGTGTGCACATAAGAGGGGTTCTGGGCAGCTCAATCTCACTCCAGCTACCCCTTCCGCTCACTGAGTCAGCCAGAGGCCCTCGAGCACCCACAGGGAGGAGGATCAGCAGGTGCACGCTCTGGGGCCATCCGCCCGGGTGACACTGGGAGCATCCGGCCCATCCTAAACTCCTCCTCCTGTGATCTCAGCAGCTCCAGCTTCACAGGCCGAGGAAGGTGCCACTGCCTCACAGCAGGACCCTGAAAGCAGGCCTGGGCCCTCCAAGTCTTGGCCCTCCAGATGACGCCCACCAAGGTCACCACAGACAGGGTGTCACAGTCAACAGGCTGCCTCCACCTCCACTGTGGATGTCCAGGGAGCACCAAGATGTAGCGACAGGGTTAGGAAAGTTAGGTAACAGTAGTTGCACATCCTGGGCACGTGTGTTGATCACTTGTACACACTGTTCACTATTGTCAATAAACTCCTAAGAATGTCACCCTGCCTATGGCTCCTTGTTCTGCTGAGCAATGTTCTTGTCACTCAGATGTGAAACCTTTCTGTACAAAATAAAAGGCAGGTGTCTCAGTCCAGGGCCTCTTCCCTGTACTTTGTGTGGCGTTCAGACCACAATGATGGTCCAGCCTCACACTCCCTGGAAACATTACCGATACCTGCACCTCAGCACTGCTGGTTATTGCTGCCAGAATGTAGTGGGCAGGTGCCACAGAGTTCTCTCACACCCTGTGTGCTCTCAGCACCTTTAAGGTGGGGCTGGCCCCCATCACACCAGCATCTGCGACCAGTGATGCTGCGCACCAGCTCCTGAAGGGCGAAGGTGCTGAAGGTGGACACAGCATCAGATGCAAGTAAAGTTTCATGGCTGCGTCTCTGAGATGACCCTGATCACAGAGCGCAAGCGAGCTGCCCTCGGCCGGACAGAAGTCAGACATTCTCAGAGGCCATGTGAAGATCTATGGAGTGTCCTCGCTGCATGTTGTCATCACCCTCCTGCGATTGAGTGACTATTTGGGCCTCCACTGCATCTCCATGACAGGGGCATTCTCACAGAGGGTATTGGTGCTGCCATAATCCAGACTGGAGTCAAACTGTGATGTGATGATCTATGAGGTCACCACACTGCATGTCGTCATCATCCTCCACAAATCTGGCAGTTATGAGGGCCTCCTGAGCGCACCTGCCTGGTCTGGCCAGTGCGAGAGCCTCATCCCCATCATTGTCACCACTAAGGGCCCCCTCACCCTCATCCCCATCAGCATCCTCCCCATGTGAGGAGACCTCCAGCTCCTCCATCTCCTCCTCAGCCAGCTCCTCTCCCTGTTGCAGCGCCAGGTTGTAAAGGGCGCAGCAGACAGCAACGATGCGTGACACCCTCTGTGGACTGTATTGCAGGGCTCCAACAGACCGGTCCCACATCTTCAGCATCCCGATGGTCTGCTCCACCAAGTTGCGAGCTGCTGCATGAGCCTCATTATAGCGTCGCTCTGCTGAATTCTGAGGCCACTGCACAGCCAAGTACTCTGTGGGTAGCCCTTGTCCCCAAGAAGCCAGCCCTGCAGCCTCTGTGAACCCTGGGAGACTGCAGGGATCTGCCAGCAAGTCAGGATGTCGGCGTCATGCACACTCCCTGGAAACCGTGCGCATACCTGCAGGATGTGTTTCTGGTGGTCACATATCAGCTGTACGTTCAGTGAGTGGAGGCCCTTGCGGTTGATGGAGTCCACTGAATGTAGCGATGGAAACCTGAGCACCACGTGAGTGCAGTCAATCGCACCCTGCACCTGTGGGAATCCCAAGATCAGGGTAAGTCCAATGGCCCTGGCGTCCTGGCTATCCCGGTCCCAGGCAGAATACACAAAGTTGTGTGCCCTCGAGAAGATGGTATCCGTGACCTCATGGATGCATTTGTGGGTGACAGATTGTGAAATCCCACAGAGGTCACCTGCGCAGCCATGAAAGGAGCCACTGGCATAGAAATTGAGCACCTCAGTGACTTTCACAGCCATTGGCTGTTCATGCCCTCCATGTCCCCTTGGCACCAAGTCCTGCAGTAAGTGGCAGATGTGAGCCACTAGGTCCCTAGACATGCACAGTCATTGGTGACACTGGTTCCCAGTCATCTGAAGGACTGCCAGGCAGCATCTATCCTGGGTGTCACTAGGCACCAACCGGCCAGATCTCGCCGTCGCTCCTGGACAGCGTGTGCAGGAGCCTGTTGCCCTTCTTCATGAGGTTGCTGCTCTTGCCTTTGCGCAGCCAGAAGCTTCAGTCACTCTCTCCTCCGTCTTCTACAGTCTCTGTAGGCCAACAGGCACACAGCTAGGCCCCAGGATCCATGATCCTGACGTAGTCCTCCTGCAGCACAAAAGAGAGAGGTGTGGTTATCATGGCTTTACTTAGCACCTTTCTTGGCCCTGTGTGACCGCCCCTTAATGCTTGCCGGAGAGTGCTGGTCACCCCTCGGATGGCCAGAAATGAGTGCGCTGCATGGCTGCCCTATAACATAAGAGGCACTGGTCCAAACCAGGATGCTGAGATTGGAAGGGGCTGCGAGCGCATCCCACAGTGACTGCTACATGGCCAGCATTGGTGAGGAGATTGTACAACGTGTGCAGTCCAACTGCTCCACAGTCCAATAAAGTGGTGACGGACTCGAAGTCTGCGTTGGGGGAGTGGTTGAGTGCCGGGGGTGTAGGATATGGAGCGCTTGGTGGCCCTTTGGTGCCTCTGCGTTGCTTGCATGGGCGAGCAGGCTAGGAGCCTGATGCCTGATCTGTCTCAGTTGCAGAGGCTCGGTCAGTTTATACAGATGTCTCTAAAGCGTGGCCAATCCCCTCACTTATCCTGCCCCCCACCTCGATTGCCTGTGCATGGAATGCAGCATCAGGGCAGCACTCGACCCCCTCCAACCCCCACCCCACCACCGACAACGGTTGCCTCCGAGGCTGGCCAACACTTGCCCCCACACCCCTTGGCAGTTGCCTCCGAGGCCAGGCATTGGTTGCTTCCTCCCCTTGGTGCCCCTGAGGCCTGTAAACAATGGGTGAGCTGTGGAGAACGCTGCTGCTCACTCACCTCAGTTCCCCCAAAGTGAAGGCTGCCAAGTGTACATCTCCTGTGTGCTGTTGTGAAACACGTCAGTGTGCTTTCCCGCCGACATGGACAGACGATACGGTGGGGTTCCAAGAGCCTTTTCATTATTTGCTAATGTATTACAATTAGCTCCCTGCTGACCAATGGAGGGAAACATGGCCCACCATCAGCAGGCTGAGTGGACAATTACAACCTTTCTTAACACCCTTGTGAAGCAGGTGAAGCCATATTTTCCATACATGCCACCTATTGTGCCCACTGCCAGCGGGCTCAGAAAATCCCGCCCCATGAAACCATTGCTGATTGTCGTAAAAACCCAGCTGGTCCACTAATGTCCTTTAGAGAAGGAAATCTGCCATCCTTACCTGGTCTGGCCTACATGTGACTCCAGATCCACAGCAATGTGGTTGACTCTTAAATGCCCTCTGAACAAGGGCAATTAGGGATGGACAATAGATGTAGGCCTAGCCAGCGACACCCACATCCCATGCATAAATTAAAAAAAGGCACCAAATAAATGCAAATTCATTACTGCTTGAAGAATTTGTGTTTAAAGTTACAGTTGTATACATCTTGAAAGGCCTTGGCTCACTTCTAATATCTCTGGTAACCCACAAACTAGCAGGTATAGAAGTATAGTCATTTTCTGGACTAATAATCAGAGAACATTTTTTTTAAGATCTGGAACTAAGGAGTTGGTATTAGTGAAAGTGACGGTGAGACTTTCAGATTGTTATAAACATCCCAGCTGGCTTGTGGATTAGCCACTCTGGGTTAAATGTGACTTTGGTCTGACCACTGAAGTGACCTAGAAAGCCACTGAGTTCATGCTACAAAGGAGACCACGCAGACAGGAACAGGTCAAGAATAAGGCTCATGACTTCACTCTTGGGTCAACTTGGAACAGACAACAAATACCAACCTTGACAGTGATGCCCACCTCCCGAGAACAAATAAACTAAGGCTTGGAGGAAGTAGTCCCGCTTTGGAGTAGAGTTTTGCCTCCGAAACATTATGCTTCATATTTCCTACTTTAAAACAGTAGCAATGCTTCAGAAGTATTTCACTGATTGTAAATGGTTTTGGGACATCCTGAGGTTGTAAAAGGCACTATGGAAATGCAAGTCCTTCTCTTTCATGGCAGCTTCTTTGTGCATTGAGGACCAGTATCAAACCAGTGCTAAAAGTCAAACACATCTTTACTTTAAATGAGCCAAAGCTGATTATTTACAATTTGTCTTCCTTACATCCATGGGAAAAAAAAATAATCACAACTGTCCAAGTGCAAAGATCAGCAGCTGAAACCTGGTAAAAGGACTGCATTCTTTGAAGTGTGGTGCCTGGGGTCTGGGAAGCTGAGAATCAGGTTTCCTGATCTCAGTCAAGCTTTCTGTTTGAAGTGTGCCTCGTGAGTGGTAAGCACTAGCTGTGAAATAGTGTTTGTGAAGTGATTTGTAATAGCGCGCCAGCATGAAGAATCATATTGATCAAATGTGGCAAGATGTGGATCATCCATTCAATCACCCTCACATCAACCACCTCACTAACTTTACCAAATAAACAAACTATTTTAGAAAGGCAACAGCATTTTCCTTAAAAACAAGCTGGGAAACATCATTGAAACTAAGGGAATGATGGGCAGGAATAGACTAGCTGGTCCATCAGGCCTATTCCACACTCACGATGGGTTGCAGCATCATGGCTAGACACCTTCAACCCACTCATAGACATGACATTTACCTGAGAAACGCAGTGAGGCACAGATTCAGTCAGCTTGTTGCTGCATGTTCTGATAATTAGTGTAGAAATAGTTCAGGGTGTATAATAGCCTGCTGATTTGCTATCGCCCATTTCACACTATTGCCCAATCTATCATTACTGTGTGGCTATAACCCACCAGAATATATTACAGGCAGAGAAAGAATCAAATATGCAGGTTTATTCAAGAGCTGAGACTGTACCCTGTAATATTGCCAGTCTCATCACCACCCTGAAGGTTTTTGCTTGAGAAACTGTTCAAGTTGAGATTCATGACTCCATTTCATCCCTTTACTGCTGGTTAGAGAAATTTGGCACAAATTTATGATTGGGAAGCTACATGGTTGGCCTACGTGAGCGGGCTGGCTGCCAGGCTCCCATTTGGTCAGAAGCTGTGCCTCTCGAGGATGAGCATCTCACGTATCTCGGAGGCTGAATCTTCCTTCAATGGAAGAGGAGCAAACGAGCTCTCCAACCAAGTCCCAGAATCTCCGCAAGCAATAGGGCTTTCCTCATTTACTGTATAGCATTGCCACAGGTCAGGCCTGGTTTTGCAACATGCTGTCAGTCCGGCTTGTTTTGAAAAAACCGTAATGTTCGTATTCGTATCGATATTCATAGAATCTTAGTGTGGAATTTAATGCTCCCCCAGGAGTGGGATGGGAAGCAGTTTGGGGTTTTTGGGGGATGTGGGTGGTTGGGGGTGGGATTGGTGGCAGGGGGGCATATGATGGAATGGGAAGTCTCAAGGTGGAGACCCTGTCTTCTTGCTGACTCCCCAGTCAAGTCTGGGGAAGGAAGAGTGGAGGACGGCCTTCCAGCTCTTTAATTGGTCAATTAAGAGCCATCTAAGTGTCTCAGCCACCACCACTGTTATTCTGCCAGCAGCTGAAGAAGACCACGGTATGTGGAAAAGCCGCCAGATATACCCTGGCAAGCCTGTGCCCAACGGAGAGACCTCCCAGCAGCGAGACCCTCCAATGGGAGACCACCCCCCTTAAAACCCCACCCCTCCCCACTCCCCTTCCTGGCTGGCCCCAGTGAGTCTTCCTCATTCACCGGCTTCCAGCAGTCCATGGCTGTTTGTCCTTCTGATACCTCCTGCACTGCCAGCAGCAGCCATCACTCCCAGTGGCACTGCTGGTACTGAAGAGTTGCCTGCTTCTGGTTGGCCAGCAGCTCTCGAAGGCGAAGCCCCCAGGAACCCTGGCGTTGACCAAGTAAGTGCTTGATTGGCTTTTGATTGCATTCGATCGGCCAGGAAGGGCTACAGCAGGGTTGCCACTGGCTCTCCAGCCAATGAATGAGCTCACCATTATGGCCATTAAATCCAGCCCATAGAACCTTACAGCATAAATTACAGCCAATCATTGAAAAAGCTAGTTAATTAATTCCACTCTCCTACTCACCATAGCCCTGCAAATGTTTCCTTTTCAAGCAATTATCCAATTCCCTTTTGAAATGAAAATTTGCATTTATATAACTTCTTTCAGGACCTGCAGCCATCTCAATCACTATACAGCTAATGAAGTACTTTTGCAGTGTAGTCACTGTTACAATGTAGAAAACGCAGCAACAAATATACGCACAACAAGCTCCCATGAACAGCAATGCGGTAATCTGATTTTTGAGCTGTTGATTGAGTTACAAATATTGGCCAGGACACCAGGAATGACTCCCCTGCTCTTCTTCAAAATCGTGCCCTAAGACCTTTCACATCCACCTGAGAGGGCAGACAGTTCCTCAGTTTAACATCTCATCCAAAGGACAGTGCCACAGACATTGCAGCACTCCCTAGGTACTGCACTGCAGTGTCAACCTTGATTTTTGTGCTCAAGATCTGGAGTGGGACTTGAACCTTCTAACTCAGAGGTGAGAGAGCTATCAACTGAGCCGCACTAACCCCATCTTTTCAGACTTATTACGGAGTCTGCTTCCACCATCCTTTCAGTCAGCACATCCCAGATCATAGCAAATCCCTGCATAAATCTTCTCATCTCTCCTTTGTTTTTTGTGTAACTTATCTTCAGTCTGTATCCCCTGGTTAATGACCCTTCTGCCAGCTTCTCATTTACTGTATTAAAACCCCTGTTGGTGTTTTTATATTTTCACACTCTGTCCTTGGAGCACAGCAGTGGGAGGATTCGCAGGCTGGTTAACGGTCTAACAGGTCACGATGCGAATGCTCCTTGCTTTGCTATAAACATCTTTGCACCTACTGAGAGGGTGGTTGGCCCTATGCAGCAACAGAGCTTTTATGAACTCCCACAGCCCGCACAGTGAGGGGAGTCGTAGGCAAGTGGCAGGGAAGAGATCCGCCCACACCCATTGGATTCAAGCATCCTGTTGGAAGTCAACCCAGAATTCGGAGCCAGAGTTCCAGTCTCCACTCACCGTGACTGCTGCAGTGGGATTTTGAACCCAGCACCTTGTGAATCAGAGATGGGAATGTTACCACTGAGCCTGAGGCTTGCTCGCAAATTGAAGTAAACAACCAAATCAAAGCTCTCTTGTTCACTCCTTCCTGTTTATTGTCGTCTCAAGTTCCTCTTCACATCAGACTAACATGAGTTCAAATAAATCTGAACTGTTTAAAAATGAGTCATAGTTAAAAGTATAATAGCAAAGACTATACTATTGAAACTATGCGATTACCTAGACACCAGCCTCCTTTCACCGAGCAAGTGTCAAATTCCTTTTGATCTTACACACCCTTGTCACAGATATTATTGCAGATGTACTTTAGTTACTTCATTAATAAGCCTATCAAAGATTCTGAGGAGAAGTGAATGGGATTCTTGGTGAGAATAACAGCAGTTTATAGTCTGCTGTGGGTTTAAACGGCACTCCCTCATCTTGCTCAATACTTTCTGCAAATCTTTTATCACTATTGAACTGAAAACAAGCTGAATTTTGCCTAACTAACTAACATCTGTCCCTCCTTTTTTCACTGTGCTGATTTTAGAATTGTGATGCCAACGTTGTAACCTGCACTCGCCCCCCAACTAGAAACCTGGCAGAAGTCACCACCCAAACTCTTTTCACTCACAGGTCCTTCACAGCCATTTGGATGAAGGTGGAATTGAACAGGGTCCTGTAAGATCAGAAATATAAGCAAAAAATGCTGGGAACACTCAGCAGGTCTGGCAACTTCTGCGTGGAGAGAAACAGTGTTTCGCACCTTTCATCGGAATTGGTCATGGAGCTGAAAAGGTAACTCTGTTTCTCTGTCCGCAGATGCTTTCTGAACCGCTGAGTGCTTTATGTCAATTCCTGTTTTTAATTTCTGATTTCCTGTATCCGCAGTATTTTGCTTTGTTCCCTGCAAAATCAGTGGAATCCAATCCACAGGCTTTGCTTTGTGGCCAAGGAGAAAACAAGCGAACACATCCCATTTGCTTTTCCTTATTTTCCTGGCTGTCAGTTACAACTCCCAAATGGGTGACAGGAGGGAAAATGAGAAATCTTCTTATATCTAGCGGATTTGAATGAATCAAAGCAACACGACCAGGAACAGATGGCATGCTCACCGTACGCCTATTTGTGAGATCTTGCTGTGCATAGTCCGGCTGCTGAGCTTGCCTACAAATGACAGCGACTCCACTCCGTTGACTGTGAAACACTTTGGGATCTCCTGGAGCTAGGAAAGACACTGTATAAATCCAAATTCCTCCTTGCTGTTTCCTAGGTTCTGGCTCCCTGGTGTGAGAACTGTCCCTCTCTCTTCACTCTGGGGAATGAAGAACTGTGTAACTAACCCTTTTCACTGCAGTCTGGTTAAAGGATGCACAGACTAGGGATCAGTCAGTAGGTGGAGCTATCTCGCCCAACAGCAGAACCTTAGAACTCCTTCTTCCACTTTAACAGGGTGATACCTTGGATCCCCAATGCAACCAAGAAAACAGCCCTAGACTGCAACCTTCACCTAATTCAACTAAACTTGTTGCAGAAGACACATGCATATCACATCAGCTAGAGACAATATCAGAGGGGCATTATCATATTAAACAACTTGTCACTGGTCTTGGAGGTGATACTGCTGTGTGGAGGCTGTCAAAGGGGGGCAGATATCCAGCGTTGGCCTCTTACACAGTCACTATGGCATCTCTGTGAAGGAATACACAGCCACTACCTTCCAAAACCCCCCCTCTGCTTTCTTCATCCCAAGGGAGGAACTGTTCATCCATTCTTAACCTGCATAATCCTTCCTTGCTCATTCACCACAGCAGAAAGTGGTGAGCATTAGGAAGAGGAGAAGGGTGAGGATTAGGAGGAACAGCAATGGTATTTCTTCCTCATCCATTGGAAGGACGGAGAGACAAGGATGGTGATGAAGAGACAAGGATGGTGATGAAGAGACACGGATAGTGATGAAGAGACACGGATGGCGATGAAGAGACACGGATAGTGATGAAGAGACACGGATGGTGATGAAGAGATATGGATGGTGATGAAGAGACAAGGATGGTGATGAAGAGACATGGATGGTGATGAAGAGACACGGATGTTGATGAAGAGACACAGATGGTGATGAAGAGACAAGGATGGTGATGAAGAGGCATGACAGTGATGAAGAGACACGGATAGTGATGAAGAGATACGGATAGTGATGAAGAGACATGGATGGTGATGAAGAGACAAGGATGGTGATGAAGAGACATGGATGGTGATGAAGAGACATGGATGGTGATGAAGAGACAAGGTTGGTGGTGAAGAGACAAGGATGATGATGAAGAGACAAGGATGGTGATGAAGAGACACGATGGTGATGAAGAGACACGGATAGTGATGAAGAGACAAGGATGGTGATGAAGAGACACGGATGGTGATGAAGAGGCACGGTGGTGATGAAGAGGCACGGATGGTGATGAAGAGGCATGGATGGTGATGAAGAGACAGGGATGGTGATGAAGAGACAAGGATGGTGATGAAGAGACAAGGATGGTGATGAAGAGACAAGTGGTGCTGGACCTGGTGCTGGTGCTGGTGCTGGTGTTGGTCCTGGTGCTGGTGCTGGTCCTGGTCCTGGTCCTGCTGCTGGTGCTGGTTCTGGTCGTGGTGCTGGTGCTGGTGCTGGTGCTGGTGCTGGTCCTGGTGCTGGTCCTGCTGCTGGTGCTGGTGCTGGTCCTGGTGCTGGTGCTGGTCCTGGTCCTGGTCCTGCTGCTGGTGCTGGTGCTGGTCCTGGTGCTGGTGCTGGTGCTGGTGCTGGTGCTGGTCCTGGTGCTGGTGCTGGTCCTGTTCCTGGTCTTAGTCCTGCTGCTGGTCCTGGTCCTGGTCCTGCTGCTGGTGCTGGTGCTGGTGCTCGTCCTGGTCCTGGTCCTGCTGCTGGTACTGGTCCTGTTCCTGGTCCTGGTTCTGGTCCTGTTCCTGGTTTTGGTCCTGTCCTGGTTTTGGTCCTGTTCCTGCTGCTGGTCCTGGTGCTGGTCCTGGTGCTGGTGCTAGTGTTGGTCCTGTTCCTGGTGCTAGTCCTGGTCCTGATCCTGGTGCTGGTGCTGGTGTTGGTCCTGGTGCTGGTGCTGGTCCTGGTCCTGGTCCTGCTGCTGGTGCTGGTGCTGGTCCTGGTGCTGGTGCTGGTGCTGGTCCTGGTGCTGGTGCTGGTCCTGGTGCTGGTGCTGGTCCTGTTCCTGGTCCTGCTGCTGGTCCTGGTCCTGGTCCTGCTGCTGGTCCTGGTCCTGGTCCTGTTCCTGGTCCTGGTCCTGCTGCTGGTGCTGGTCCTGGTCCTGTTCCTGGTCCTGGTCCTGCTGCTGGTGCTGGTCCTGGTCCTGGTCCCGGTCCTGTTCCTGGTCCTGGTTTTTGTCCTGTTCCTGCTGCTGGTCCTGGTGCTGGTGCTGGTCCTGGTCCTGGTCCTGTTCCTGGTGCTGATCCTGGTGCTGGTGCTGGTGCTGCTCCTGGTCCTGGTTCTGGTCCTGTTCCTGGTGCTGGTGCTGGTCTTGGTCCTGGTCCTGTTCCTGGTGCTGGTGCTGGTCCTGATCCTGGTCCTGTTCCTGGTCCTGGTCCTGGTCCTGGTTTTGGTCCTGTTCCTGGTGCTGGTCCTGGTCCTGGTCCTGGTCCTGTTCCTGGTCCTGGTTTTGGTCCTGGTCCTGGTCCTGTTTTTGGTCCTGTTCCTGGTGCTGGTTCTGGTCCTGTTCCTGGTGCTGGTCCTGTTCCTGGTTTTGGTCCTGTTCCTGGTGCTGGTCCTGTTCCTGTTCCTGGTTTTGGTCCTGGTCCTGGTTTTGGTCCTGTTTCTGGAGCTGCTGTAATTTCTGGTCGGAGATCGAGCGGTGCCATGCCTGCAAGGAGGTGGGGCATGTAAGGAAGAACTGCCCCACCTCCACGGCAGCCAGCAACACTCGGCCATGGCAGCCAACGCCACTCCCCCCCACCCCCCCACCACCACCCCCCACCTCCCCCTCACCCCTCCCCGCCCCACCCCCGCCATCATTCCAACTACTTCCCTGCAAGGGGAGGTGATGCCAGTGGCCAATGCCACCTCGGCTGCTGGCAAGGTGGCCGGGGGAGAGACCCCGTGTTGAGAGAAGGTGAGGAGACAGAGGCAGCAACCCTCCCCACTCCCACAAAATGCACCCTGATCCCCCAGACCCCCAAAGGCACTGGCTTGAGGGGAATGATAACATCTGGCCCCAGCAGCGTGACCACACGATGCTCATGGGCCTGTAGGTGCATTAGCACCAGCTGCTGGGCCCTGGTGTCATCCCTGCGCTGATTCCCGGTTCCCCCTGCGGTGAGGCGTGAAACCCTGCGCCGGTGGTGCTATTGGAGAGGGTTAACCTGCCCATACCGCAGTGGGTGGTACATCCTGGGGCGGTGATTGAGGCACCAGAGGCCTCCCTATTGGAGGTCTCCCCAACTCCCAACCTACCACGGAAGAGGCACCACCCGCCTGTGGGGAAGGACCCTGTAGCCGATGAGGTTGGGTTGTCTCCCCTCCTGTTGGGGGAAGTGGTGCCTCCGCCACAAAAGACCTCATTTTGCTCCCTGGGGGTGCACAAAAGTTCATAAATTCCACTGCAGTGCCCCTCGGGGGTGGGTGAGGGTATCCCTCTTGCAGTGGTACCCCACCCCGATCCACCTGAAGCCCCCCAAGATACCATCTGGCTTGGCAGGGGGCTGTGGCTGCAGGTGCTGGGTCATTGGGCAACAGTGACAAGGGAGGCCTCCCTGCTCCCTCCCAGCCTTTGGCACCAAGCGCCACAGTTCTGGGCCCGGAACTTTTTCCAGACCTGCGAGGCATTCCGGTGCCGGGGAGGGAGTGAAGTTCTGAGCTGCAGCACTATGTAAGGAAAGAGAGAGAGAGAGAGAGAGAGGACCCCTCTGGCCTTGATCCTTTGGGTGGGATCGAGGCAGAGGTAGAGCCAGCTGGTGGCTCCGGATCAGCCCCTGCACTCGATGTGGGGGAGGGGCTGGAGGCCGGAGGCGATGATCCGGAGGAGGATGAGGTTCCGGTGGTGAGCACTGGGGACGACTCAGAGTCGTTATCAGGTGAAGTGGTGGATCCTCTAGCGCCCGCTGTCGATGCGCCCCTCATCCCCATTGGGGAGCTCCGGGACTTTCTTGCGAACAATCGCGGTCACCGAGACAGGGCCCAGTTGGCCTTGGACCGTTGGCATTCTTTTCCACTAGTGTTCTGGTCCACCCATGAGGCCCTGGAGGCTCCTGGGCTGGAGCGGAACACTAAGAGGAGGGTCCACACACTTCTTGCTGGGCTCCTGAAGGGGAGGAAGACTTGAAAAAATGCCCTCTTCTTCTTACACTTACATTGGGTGATGGGAGCACATATCTGGCAATGAAGACAACCATAGCCAGCCTCAACATCCACAGAGGCAGGGACGCACAGCGCAGGTTCCAGGACATCTCGGTCCTCCAGGACAGGAAGTATACGGTGTGCTTCCTGCAGGAAACCCAGACCGTTCCGGGAGACAATCTACGTGGCTACTGGAGTGGTGAGGGGTGGGGGGTCTACATGAGTCACCCAGCCTCTAATTTTGATGGGGTGACCATTTTGTTGGCCCCAGCGATCTTGGGGGTCAAGGGGCCAGTGCCAGGCCGGTTGCTGCACCTTGGTGTGAGCCTAGGGGCTGCGGTGCTTCACTTTGTGAATGTATACACTCCCCTGGGCCCGCAGCAGCAAGTGGGCTTCTTTGAGGAAGCATCCACTCATCTGGGCTCCACTGACGCGGGCGAGTGCATCGTTCCCCCAGGGCTGGGGGGGAGGTATAGGGGGAGGATTTCAATAGTACCCTCGAGGCCAGGGATTGTCTCAGTGCCCAGCACCGCACACTAGGTGTGAGTATGCGGGTCCTTCAACTTGGTGACATCCCCATCCTGACTCCAGCGTTTTCACTTTTGTGTCACCTGGAGTAGGAGCGTCCAGACTTGACCGCCTCTACATTTCTGAGGCGTTCATGTCCTGCATTCCATCGGCTTCTGTGCGGCAGGTGCCGTGCTCGGACCACCGTCTGGTGTGGGCGGAGCTCACTTCGTTCTGCGCTTGGAAGGGGTCCACGTACTGGCCCTTTAACAACCCGCTGCTAGAGGACGAGCGGCTCCTGGACTCATTCCATCATGGGCCGGCTGGAGAAGGAGGTGGGGAGGCTTCCCCTCCTTGAGGCTCTGGGGGACGTGGGCAAGACTCACATCCATGTCTTCTGTCAGGGGTACACGAGGGAGTCGATAAAGAGGCGCAAATCCAGGGTCGAGAAGGAGGTGCTCGAACTGGAGGCACGTCTCTGTCAGCCCAACGCAGACCCGGCCCTGCGGTCAGTGTACGATGAGAAGAGGGGCGCACTGCGGGACCTGCAACTGGTCGGGTCTCGGGGCGCGTTCGTGAGGTCGCGGATCCGGTTCCTCAAGGAGCTGGACCGCGGCTCCCCCTTCTTCTACTCGCTGAAAAAAAGGCACGGGGTCCATCAGCAGCTCTTTACGCTGCTGGCCGACAACGGATCCCTTGTCTCGGACCCGGAGGGCATCAGGGCCATCGCCCGAGATTACTACACTGCCCTGTTCTCTCCGGATCCGTCCAGCAAGGACACTTGCAGAGTTTTGTGGGAGGACCTGCCGCAGGTCGGCCCGGAGTGCGCCGGAAAGCTTGACTCCCCTATAAGTCTGGGGGAGCTGACCGGCGCACTCGACGGTCTCTCCAGGGGCAAATCCCCGGGGCTGGACAGACTGATCATGGAGTTCTTCAGGGCATTCTGGGATGTCCTGGGGAGTGACTATGCGGGTGTCCTGGGGGAGAGTATTGCAGGGCGGTCATTACCCTGCTGCCAAAGAAGGGGGATCCCCGCCTTCTTAAAAACTGGCACCCGGTCTCCCTCCTCAGCACAGATTACAAAATCTTTGCCAGGGCCACATCTTCTCACCTTGGCACCGTGCTGGACCACATGATCCACTCTGACCAGTCCTATACCGTCCCGGGCTGTAATATCCATCTAGTCCAGGACGTCATCCACTTTTCCCAGAGGGCTGGTCTGTCAGGCGCCTTCCTGCCTCTTGACTAGAAGAAGGCAATCGACAGGGTTGATCATGAATACTTATTCGGGACTCCGTGAGCATTTGGGTTCGGGACGCATTTTGTTGCCCATTTCCAACTTCTGAATACTGCCACAGAGTGTCTAGTGAAGGTTAACAGGGTCCCTGACGGCACCTCTTCACTTTGGAGAGGTGTGCGTCAGGTCTGCCCCCTGTCTGGCCAATTGTATTCTATCCGCGCAGAGCCTTTCCTGCGCCTCTTGCGGAGGAGGTTGTCATAATTGGTTCTGCATGGACCGGGCATCGGGGTGGTCCTCTCGGCTGATGACGTGCTCCTCATGTTCACTCGCCCGGCTGACCTGTGGAGGATGTGCGAGTGCCAGGAGATCTACTCTGCCGTGTCTTCTGCCAGGATCAACTGGGGTAAATGTTCTGGACTCCTGGTCAGTCAGTGACAGATGGATCCCCTACCCGAGGAGCTCAGGCCTTTCATCTGTAGCAGGACCTGCCTCCTCTACCTGGAGGTCCACCTCTGCCCTGCTGAGGAATCCTGGCCAGCGAACTGGCAGGAGCTGGAGGCTAAAGTCACCGCTCGCCTACAGCACTGGACAGGACTGCTCTGAGTGTTGTCTTACCGCTCAGGAATCTGTCCCTCTGTCCTTCTCAGTGGCTGGCGGAGAGGAGGGCTGTGGCTGTCGGGGTGACCAGGATCGGGGATGTGCTGGGTGGCGGAGGAGCTGGCACATCACACGTCAGTGGACATCCAGCTCATGGCCAGTGCCATTCAAGACCTTAGGACGGTCATTCTCAGCCCCAACATCACACTGGGACTCGAGGTGTGCGGTGGTCTTCTGTCCGGGAGTACCACATTGGCCCCAAGCCCCGAACCCTCCCTCGGGAGCCGGTGCCCCACAACCTGAGTTGTCTCGCGGAAATGCCCTCCGTGTCCTTTAGCACGGTGTGGAAGGGTTTCCTGTACGGACTGCTGCTGCACACCCTTCACTTCCTTGCCCTCGCCCACCGCCTGGACACACCCTGGTGTACTTTGTTACCGTCTGGTGGCGGAGATCCCCAGTGGGGGATCTCTGCACTGGAGTCATCCCCCTTTCCATCGGAGACCTAGGGTGGAGGATGTTGCACACAGCAGCCCTGGTGTCGGTTCATGGACTCCCAAGATGCCTGCGCTTTTTGCGGCCTTGTGGAGTCTGTGGACCATGTGTATGTTGGTTGTTGCAGGCTACACCCCCTTTTTAGTTACTTGAAAAACCTTTTGCTGTTGCTTTGTTTGCACTTCAGCCCCACGCTCCTGATCTATGGGCACCCGGTGCGGAAGGGGGTCGGGAAGGAGGAGGACCTCCTCGTGAACCTGCCCCTAGGCCTGGCCAAGTTGGCCATTAACAGGTCCAGGCAGTGGGCGATCGAGAGGGTCGTCCCACCCGTCTCTCTGCCCCTCTTCCACGGCTACGTTCATGGCCGGGTGTCCCTGGAGGGGGAGCACGCAGTGTCTGCCAGCACTGTGGAGGCCTTCATTGCCCGGTGGGTACCGTGGGGTGTTTTATTGACCCCTTTAATCACATTTTGATTTAATGTTTGTAAGTTTCCTTTGTGTTTTGTCTTTTGTTTTTGCAGTTTCCCTTTAAGGGCGCTGCCTTTTAATTTGTCCCTGATTTTGTTCATTTAGTTTATTTGGTTGGGTCAAAAAAGTTACATCTTCCTAACCCTGCCGCTACGACTTGGTTCTCCCTGGACATCCACAGAGGGGGTGGAGGCAGCCTGCTGACTGCTATACCCAGCCTGTGATGGCTTTGGTGTGCATCGTCTGGAGGGCCGAGACCTGGTTTCAGGGTCCTGCTGTGTGGCAGTGACGCCCTCCTTGGCCTGTGGAGCTGGAGCTGTGGGGTCACAGGAAGAGGCGATCCAGACGCTCCCAGACACACCTGGGTGGATGGCCCCAGGGTGTGCACCTGCTATGTCCCTCCCTATGGGTGCCCAAGGGCCCCTGGCTGACTCCTTGAGGAGAAGGGGTGGCTGGAGTGAGATCGATCTGCCCTGCATCCCTCTCGCATACACACTGTTGAAGGCCCAACTCCATTGGATCCAAAAGGTGCTCAAGGGGGAGCGTCATTAAACCGGGCGGGCTACAGTCCTCTTGTCTTTCAGGGCCATGTATTCTGTGCAGCAGTCCTGGTCTGGAAGCACTGAGAGCTGCGCTCACGGCTGCTCGTTAAATATGGTGCCCGGCGTGATGAAGTGGCGAGGTGATGCCCGCCATCGAAACGGAGTCTTTCCCGGGAATGCATAATTAATGAGGCAGACTGGGACGATCCAGCGTGAAAAGCCACCATTGTGGCCAGCGGATAAAACGTCCTCTTTCCTGCCTGCGACCAAACTTAGTGCGAATCTGGGACAATTCCGCCCATTGTTTATTGTTTACAGTTTTGAGGTGCCTGTTTAAAGGGGATGAGTTGACAATCCTCGTTCATTCTATGTCAGTTTAAAAACATTGACGACAGAAGACCATATTGCCCAAAACTCAAATTGGTCAGTTGGAGTTACCACAGGATTGGAATCCACTTGGCCTCCTTTTCCCATTCCATCTCTCGTTGTGTCTAATGATGGTGGCCATTTCGATTGGGAAACAAGCTCAGATCAGGCTACAATCCATCACTGAGCCACTGAAACCCAAGGAAACCACATTAAAATTGCCCCAGGGATATTTTTAATGAAAGATGATCAGACTTCATAAACCTTGGGGACTGTTTCTTGTTAATGCGACACTTTTGATAAACCTGTTGCAGTTTTAGCCTCTGACGTTAACATGAAGACACCCATTATAAGCAGCAGGGACTGTAATAATATTTGGCAGAAAGATGGATCCCATGTGATAACTGTCACCATGAGGGAAGTTTACGCTCTGTTAAAATGTGCCTGTTCATAATTTCTCATCAAACTAAGGTTCAGTGTTGTTGCAGCTGAACCACGGTGGTGTACTATTCTAAAATGGAGGGCAGTGCTTGGAATGGATCTGGGCAGTGTTCAAAGTCTGAGAAAGTCTGGTAAACAAATAGTTCTCTTGGGATACTGAAGTCTGCACAGCCTGAAGAGGAGTAACCAAATTGCGTGAAGCAGCTGAGGTACTCGGGTTTCCCCTGAAACACGAACCCTTTTCCATGGCCTGGTTTTATTTGCAGCAAATGGTCACAAATAAAGGGGCAAAACATACAATAAAATATTACACAGGTTTTTAACTGTCAGTATTGCTTACGATAATATTCAGGTGATATATTTTAAAGCGTATTTAATTAAATTGCCCTGGGCCCTGTCCAGAAGACAGGAAGGAAAATGTGTATAGATATCTACGTCAACCTGGCTACCCTATAAAATTATTATTTGATTTTTTTTATTTTATAAGTGGACAAGGCTTTACCCTGACTAGCCGTGATTCATACCAGATGAATTTCTAACCTTCAGAAACCAGCAGGAACCTCATTATCTTTAAAGAGGTGCTAATGTCCTCTGTGACTGTCGACAATCAAATTCCAAAGAAACCACCTTTAAGTTTCTAAGGCAGAGATCTGGCCAATGGAGACAGTATGTCTGCAAAGGATATAAGGGACCCTGACTCCTTTATTAAACACCTCAAAATTCCAGACCTGGGAAAATGCATTCTTTGACTGAGCCCTGGGAGAAGTGGGAGGTATGTCACATGACCTCCCCATAAGCGGTTAGAACCTGTAATACTGCCGTGTGGAACTGAATCCAGGCAGACTAACATCTTACCATCTAACGGGTAGCAGCAGAAAGAGCTCTGTCCAGGTGAAATGCCTGACCCTCATCTACACTGTGAACTACTGGAACATAGGAACTTCTGTATCTGTGCCTTCAAGACTAATTCATCTCTATGTGCCCTTTCCCATCATGGAAGTCCTCATTTCTGTGAAGTCGGATCACCCTGCAACAGTTTCAGCCTGCTAACCTCTGAAAGAACATGTCACCGGACTTCTGATTCTGGACCTAGACTCACAAAAACATAACTCTAATTTTTATCATGGTCTTGCCCTGTACCCTGTTCTTTCCCTTATGCCTCTTCTATTGTATGAATGCAAAAAGGTGCGAAACCCCTTCCTGTGTTTTGTGTGTGTGCAAAATAAACTACCCCTCTTATTTTACCTTACCTCAAGTTTGGTGTGCGGACTGGATCACTCCAAAGCTGAAGGGTTGGGGGAAAACACATTACCATCTGTAAAGGGGGAAATCAGAAATCAAAAACATCTTTCTGTTTATGGATGGGTAGTAGAGGAGAAACCAGGGCTGTTTAAATTAATCCCTCTCTGGTCTGTAACACCATTCATTGGGTTACTACTGCTACCATTAATTTCCCTATATTCAGCCTGGAAGGTTGGAATTTGAATTTGGTCTTTGACTGAGAGCCCAACACTGCCCAGCTAGGAGCAATAAGCTATCGGAATTCTCTCCACTGTTTTTAGTTTATATTGGTCTTCTCAATGAATTCAAACCAGCAAAAATATTCAAAATGGGTATTAAAGGAGTTTTTTTTAACAAAAGCAAACTTCCTCTCCCTCAGTGGGCTATGGTTGCCAAACCCCCAGGTTTAGTGTGGCAATTCCAGGAATTGAAGATCACTCTCCAGGACAGCACTGTGTGCAATCCTGGAGAAAAATCATGGGGCCATAAAAAATAAAGGATTTTTGTTTTAATTTTCTTTAATCATTTCCCTTTCCCCAATATACAACTGTTGAAAAGGGGGCAGGCAGAGCAGGTGAGGGGGTAAATGCTGTTTAGCTGACAGTCAAGCATCATCCGATTTGGCAATGAATCTGTTTGCTTTCCATGTGGTGTAGGTGTAGTATAAAGGTTTGATATAGCAATGGTTAATGTGGAACTAGAGAACAGTACTACCCACAGTATGATTTAGAGATTCACGTGATAGTGGACTGAGTACAGTAGAGGCTAGCAGAAGCTAACATGGGGATAGTACCAAGTGAGAGCTGTACCTTGGAGATGTAGATAACAATGAGTTGTTAATAAACATTCAATGTCCAACCACACTCCAGCCCTCTTTGTGAGGGACAGAACAAATCCTCACAGCAGTAGGAAGGCAGTGCATCATAAGAATGATGCACTGTGTTGGCTGAAGGAGCGTGAGGCAAGTCAAGTAATGAAACCTCCAGGAATACATTTAATCACAGTTGGCAACCCTATTTGGAGATCCCTTTAAGCACTTTCCTCTCCTACTGAAGGAGCTAACATTCAGGGATATAATCCAATGAGGCTCAACACTTCACACAACTGGTCTTTCCTTATCTGCGGCCTTAAGCAAACTATACGACTGTGGGACGCTATCTCAGCTGATCTCCTTCAGAATCTACATTGTTCTTCCCGCAGAAGCCACAGAATAGGAATCAGAAGTGGAAACTCTGGTTAATTTGCCACCTGGCTAGATGAAAGGGCAGACAACAGGACTTGCCTCCTTGTGTGAGATCAGGTACCTCAGCATGGAGCAGACATCAGGCCCTGGACCTTCCTGATCCTTTTGGTTCAATATCACCTTATAGGGTGTGGCTACACATCTAGCCATTGTGGAAACTGGGAAAATAAATTTTTAACACCTATAAGTATCTATTATTATGACTCCTGAATCTACTTTATTGCCATCCCATCATACCTGGAAATGCTCCTCAAAAATATCAACATGTTGCAACCAGAAGTATCACATCCCACACGTGGGAATTGTCATATCTCTAAATCATCACAAGCCCAGCCCACCAGGACAAACTGTTGTGACCAGGGCAAACAAAAAATACAACAGGCACAAACAGCCACTGATCTGTTAATCAACCAATCAGATATCTGAATCACCAAATGGAAATGATTTGCAAAGCATCCATTGACGAACAAGTACCCAATAAAGAACAAACATAAAGGACTTGCATTTCTATAGTGCCTTTCACAGCCTTAGAATGTCCCAAAGTATGCTACAGCCAACAAAATATGTTTGAAGCGTGGTCACTGCTATAATGTAGGAAATATGGTGGCCAATTTGCATCTGGACAGCCATGAGATGAAAGACCAGGGACGGGATTTCCCAGTCCTGCCAGCAGTGGGCAGTATGGCAGCTGGGACCGGAAAATTTGGTGCGTGGCCAAAAGTCAGTTTCCTGCCGGCGTAAAAATGGATTGTAATTTTCCCCTCCTGACTTTCGGGTTGCCCACCGCGCCATGTCAGGAACCATATTTACATCTCATGAATGCTCGTTAAAAACCCAGTTTTCCAGAAGCACGCTCCACTCCAAATCCAATGATCACGCTGGCGGCCAATTAGACAATCGTGAACCATAACCGGATAGAACTGACGTTCACTGCCAAACTCAATTCACTCACAACCTTGAGGTTTGTGTGTGCAGCAATTGACCACCTTTGTCTGCGCTGCAATTGCGGCTACTCTGACTCTGTGTTTAGGCAATACCAACAGGAAGACAAGGGGGTGGAGTCTGGAAGGTAAACACTTGACTGGGGGGCGGTGATGAGTTGGGGGGGGTAGGCTCAGCTGACTCCTTGAGAAGAAGGGGCGCCTGGAGGAGGATCGAGGTGCCCCATCCCCCTCTCGCATAAACCACGGACGCATCCCACTCATGGCTATAGCGATGTGGAGTGCAGGTCCAAGCACCTATCCGGTACAAACTGCTAAACCAAGGTCTCCTTGGCGGGTCGCCACCCTCTCAATGGTGACCTCAATGCATGGGCATGTTGGTGCCATGACATCAGACAGAACGTAGACAGACTCCTCCATCCTCCGTTCTAATCTGGTGACAGTCTCTGAAAGCCCTGCCTGCTGTATCCCTGCCAGTCTTTGGAGTTACAACATTTCTCTGAGGGACAATTCCAGAGGCTCATCATCGGACTCAGACTCAGCAGGAGCCTGGCCTCCAGCAGTCCTCCGAGTGTCAGTGATCCTGGCTGTCACCACCTCCGCCTGCAGTGGACCAGAATCTGTGCTCTGCTCACCAGATGGTGACCCCAAGCCTGCTGTAAAACTAGGTCTCACCGAGGTGTGTGTCTCTGTGCTGGTGGAGGGTGCAGGTAAACACAGTGACAGCTTCACATCTAGTGGGTCCTCAGGATGCTCATCCGAGGTAGTCTGAGGCTGGGGCTGATGGGATATGTGCCTCCTGCTTTTCTTGCTGGTGACTGTAATAGAAGAGATAACTAGTGATTGGCCAGATAGTTGCCTATATTAAAGAGCACTCACAATTTCAGCGGGTGGGCGAAGACTAGTGGTGAGGCCTCACTGGCTTGTTGGGAGACACCCATCTCACTTTTGGCCCAGGAACAGTCCTGGTTCTCACTGGCTAGCTCTGCTGCCTGCTCCTCAATTGCGGGGGGAGCAGTGGCCTGAGCTCCTACACGTCCCCTCCAGCCTGGGATCTCTCCATGTTGTTGTAGGTGATCTTTTCCTGCATAAAGGCAGATGGACAGACTGAACAGGGCAGATGCCAAAGATGATAAGCGTGCCAGCCTTGTGTGTGTGCTGAGTGGACCTATCACACAGAATCACACATGCAGAAGAGGCCCTTCGGCCCATCGAGTCTGCCCTGACACGTGAGAAACACCTGACCTACCTACCTAATCCCATTTACCAGCACTTGCCTCATAGCCTTGAATGTTATGATGTGCCAATTGCTCATCCAGGTACTTTTTAAAGGATGTGAGGCAACCCACCTCCACCACCCTCCCAGGCAGCGCATTCCAGACCGTCACCACCCTCTGGGTAAAAAAGTTTTTCCTCACATCCCCCCTAAACCTCCTGCCTCTCACTTTAAACGTATGCCCCCTTGTGACTGACCCTTCAACTAAGGGGAACAGCTGCTCCCTATCCACCCTGTCCATGCCCCTCATAATCTTGTACACCTCGATCAGGTCACCCCTCAGTCTTCTCTGCTCCAAAGAAAACAACCCAAGTCTATCCAAACTCTCTTCATAACTTAAATGTTTCATCCCAGGCAACATCCTGATGAATCTCCTCTACACCCCCTCCAGTGCAATCACATCTTTCCTATAATGTGGCGAACAGAACTGCACACAGTACTCCAGCTGTGGCCTCACCAAGGTTCTATACAACTCCCTACTTTTGTAATCTATGCCTGGATTGATAAAGGCAAATGTCCCTATTGCCTTTTTCACCACCCCACTAACATGCCCCTCTGCCTTCAGAGATCTATGGATACACATGCCAAGGTCCCTTTGTTCCTCAGAACTTCCTAGTTCCATGCCGTTCATTGAATATTTCCTTGTCAAATTATTCCTTCCAAAGTGTATCACCTCACACTTTTCAGGGTTAAATTCCATCTGCCACTTATCTGCCCATTTGACCATCCCTTCTATATTTTCCTGTAGCCAAGACACTCAACCTCACTGTTAACCACCCGGCCAATCTTTGTGTCATCCATAAAATTACTAATCCTACCCCCCACATAGTCATCCATGTCGTTTATATAAATGACAAATAATAGGGGACTGAGCACAGATCTCTGTGGTATGCCACTGGACACTGGGTTCCAGTCACTGAAGCATCCTTCTGTCATCACACTCTGCCTCCTACAACTAAGCCAATTTAGTTGTAAGGGATGAAGGTGTGACTTGTGCAGAATGTGACAAAAGACGAAGGTGTAAAAATGTGTGTGAGAGTATCAGTGGCCACGTCCCTTGTGCTGACAGCGTGTGAGATTCCTGTGGACTGTAACCCTGCAAATCCCTTTAGGCTTTGTCAGAGTGTGAGTTGAGACTGAGGAGAAGGTCGACTTACTCTGGCGGAGCGGTTGAGATCATTCATCTTCTCCCTGCACTGGAGAAAGGCTCTCTTCTGAGAAGCACAGGTGCTGACCACCCTGCTGAGCTCCTCCCAAGCTGTGGTGATGAGGTTGGTGGACTTCTGGCTCCCATCACAGGGTAAAGGATCTCCCACGGGTCCTCGACTGCCTGGTGGAGTGCCACCAGAAGCTTGTCGCTGAACTTTGGCACTCGTTTTGTCTCTTGTGGGGGCCATTCTGCTGCCTGCCACGACAAGTCCTGGGCTGCAGAGATTGAATGCGTGTGTTGGTGCTGTTAAAATCTGCCTCCCAGAAACAGGACCTGGTGAGGTAATGGTGGGGCGGACGAAACCTAGCTCGCCCCACCACAGGATAGGACAGGCTGCTCCTTCATGCATACATAATGGGGTAGAAAGCGGGCGATCTGGCACTGATACCTGCCACGCTGGCCTTTTCCTCCTCCCACCGCATTTTTGAGGATTGAATCTTGGCCGAAACACTGAGGAAAATGAAGTTCTTTTCATTTTTTTCTGCAAAGCGACCACCTGTTTCAGAGTCGGGCACGTTAAGCCTTGATGCAAGAATTTGTGCCCGAGCTGGACTACACGTCAGCAAGAACTAGTAGCTTTTCTACTCATTCAAATAACGGAGAACATGACAATTTTGTTGAGGGAAGTATGTACTTGCACCTCAGTCACAAGCTGCAAAGCTACCGTGGAAGCTAGGGCAAAAGATAACTATATTATAATGTACAAGTAATAAAAAGGGAGGGAAGAATGCACAAATAGCACTCGTTATAGAAACATAGAAACTAGGAGCAGGAGTAGGCCATTCGGCCCTTTGAGCCTGCTCCACCATTCATTATGATCATGGCTGATCATCCAACTCAATAGCCTGCTCCCGCTTTCTCCCCATCTTTCCCAACTATGCTTGCTTTTCCAAGACTAATGTGCAAATTGGTTGCCAGAGCAAGCGTTGCCCAAATTTAGAATCCTGACATTGCGTTGGCTGGGTAGTTTGTGTGATATCAGGATAGTTAAATCAAAGCTTCCTAGTGTACGCGAGGGATGCAAAGGTATGCATACTGCTGCTGCAATGCCACGTTGGGTTTACTGGGTGCAGCCAGCAGTGCGGGCCACACCATTGAAACAGCACCAGGCATCCCTGGCACCGCTCGAGACAATTCCACTCCCAATGAACAGCTCGGAGATCCGTTCAACACGGCCTGAAATGTCACCACCAGAATAGAGGGGAATCATTCGGCAGCAGAAGTTCAGCTTATCGATTAACTAGGTTGAAGTTTACTGGGATTTTACCCTTAAACCCCACCCAACCCCCAACCATGTTAGAAAATCTTTGATTGAAGGCAGATGTTTTCATAGTATCCTCAGCACAGCAGGAGGCCATTCAGCCCATCACATCTGTGCTGGCTCTTTGAAAGAGCTATCCAATTAGTCCACCGCCCCCACCAATAACCACCCCCCCCCCCCCCCCCCCCCACCACCCACCCCCACACCCACACCATGTTCTTTCTCTGCAAATGTTTCCTTTTCAGTTAATTATCCAATTCCCTTTTGAACTTTACTATTGAATCTGCTTCCACTATCCCGTCAGGCAGTACTTTCCAGTTCATCTTAACCCACTGTGTAAAAACATTCTCCTCATTACTCCCTGATTTTAATCTACTATACTTAAGACATATGCAATTTATGGATAATTTCTATTCATGAATGGACTGCTCAGAGCAGTAAATATTTGAAGCAGATGATGGTGAAGGCCTTTGGGGGGATGGTTTTGGATTGCATTAGTGAAAGGCCTACACAAACACAATGGGCATCAAGGGCCCCTTCTGAGCTGTATACTTCGACAGTGCTGCAGTAAAAGCACAATGTTAGAAGGTTGGTTAATGGTTCACTGAGTATTAGTCAATTGAAATTGGAGCAAAGAAAGATAAAAAAACTTGCATTTATGTGGCGCCAATCACAACTTCAGAATATCCAAAGCCCATCCAATTAAGTATTTTAGAAGTGTAATCGCTGTTGTAATGTAGGAAATATGACGATCAATTTGCACACATCAAGTTCCAATAAACAGCAATATGATAATGACCAGATAATCCATTTTAATGATGTTGATTGAGGGATAAGTATTGACCAGGATACCTGGGAACCCGCTACCGGCTCTTCTTCAAAATAGTGCCAGTGGTTCTTTTATTCCGAACTGAAAGGGTTGACGGGACATCTGTTTGTTGTTTCACCCAATAGATGGCAGCTGACAGTGCAGCATCCGCCCCCTCAATACTGGGATGTCAACCTAGACAGTACGCCGCAGTCTGTGGAGTGGCACTCGGACATGTGCTGAGTCAGGGGTGACAGTAAGACATTTAAAATTGTTAAATTTTGGACCGAATGCACAGGGCTAAGGAGGCCTTAACCATAGACTGAACATTGGAGTAAGAATGGATTCTCCCTTATTGTCACAGTACCCTCATCACCCACCCCCACAGCTCAGAATTCCTCCAGCAGACTGTTGACTGGTATTAATCTCAGCTGCTCTACATGTAATCTAGGCCTCATGTGATGGTGAAGATGGAAGACATTATTGCTTAAGCAAAAACAAATGTTAAAATGATTAACTCTTTCAAAATTCCAAAACTATCTGGAGCTCTTCATAATGACAGCTCTCAGAGAGAGCAATTAATGGACATTGCTCATTTGAAGCACTGTCAGAGGATTCAGATATTGTGAATGTATAAAATCTGAAGCAACATTTTTTTTCTGCCATTCACAATGCCTTTTAATAAAATCGTCTGGGAAGCACTGGAATTCTGAAGGAGATTGAACGCACTACAAATTCATTTTGCATAATCATTCAGCACAAGTTTGTAATGACACTCTTTGCACACTTCTCAAAAGCTTACAGTCGATAAAGGGGACAGATATAAACTGGCCTTAAACACAATGGCTCAGCGTGGTACTGTACGCAATAACATGCCCCCAGCCCACTCCCAACCCCTCCACCTTGGATACATTAAAGGAAGGTCAGCTACAGTTCTGTCTTGCTGATTAAAATGAGAGCAATGGCAGAGAGTTTTTATTCATTAATGGAATGTGGGCATCGCTGGCTAGGCCAGCATTTATTGCCCATCCCTAATTGCACATGAGAAGGTGGTGGTGAGCTGCCTTCTTGAACCGCTGCAGTCTATGTGGTGTAGGTACGCCCTCAGTGCTGTTAGGAAGGGAGTTCCAGGATTTTGACCCAGCGACAGTGAAGGAACGGCAAGATATTTCCAAGTCAGAATGGTGAGTGACCTGGTGGGGAACTTCCAGGTGGTGGTGTTCCCCATGTATCTTCTGCCCTTGTCCTTCTAGATGGTAGTGGTCGTGGGTTTGGAAGGTGCTGTCTAAGGAGCCTTGGTGAATTCCTGCAGTGCATCTTGTAGATGGTACACACTGTTGCTACTGTGCGTCGGTGGTGCAGGAGTGAATGTTTGTGGATGTGGTGCCAGTCAAGCAGGCTGCTTTGTCCTGGATGGTGTCAAGCTTCTTGAGTGTTGTAGGAGCTGCACTCATCCAGGAAAGTGGAGATAATTCCATCACACTCCTGACTTGTGCCTTGTAAGTGGACAGGTTTTGAGGAGTCAGGAGGTGAGTTATTCTCAGCAGGATCGTTTGGGCGAGATTTTCCGGCTCTGGCTGCTGCTGGGATCATCTGGTCCCATGGAAAGTCAATGAACTTTTAGCTTAGCTGCCGTATCTCCCACGGATCTCCAAGGTCCCGCCACAATGGGGCTGCAAAATCCCGGCCCTAGTCTCTGAGCTGCTCTTGTAACCACAGTATTTATATGGCTAGTCCAGTTCAGTTTCTGGTCAATGGTAACTCCAAGGATATTGATAGTGGGGGATTCAGCAATGGTAATGCCATTGAATGTCAAGGGACAGTGGTTAGATTCTCTTTTTAGGGATGATCATTGCCTGGCAGCTGTGTGGGTGAATGTTACTTGCCACTTGTCAGCCCAAGCCTGGATATTGTCCAGGTCTTACTGCATTTGGACATGAACTGCTTCAGCATCTGAGGAGTCACAAATAGTGCTGAACGTTGTGCAATCACCAGCCCCACTTCTGACCTTATGATGGAAGGAAGGTCATTGATGAAGCAGCTGAAGATGGTTGGGCTGAGGACACTACCCTGAGGAACTCCTGCAGTGATGTTCTGAAGCTATGATGTCTGACCTCCAACAACCACAACCATCTTCCTTTGTGTTAGGTATGACTCCAAACAGTGAAGGTTTTCCCCCGATTTCCATTGACCCCAGTTTTGCAAGGACTCCTTAATGCCACATAGTTGGGTGAATGCAAGTGTCGTAGC
Organism: Carcharodon carcharias; assembly: GCF_017639515.1. Classification (NCBI taxonomy): domain Eukaryota; kingdom Metazoa; phylum Chordata; class Chondrichthyes; order Lamniformes; family Lamnidae; genus Carcharodon; species Carcharodon carcharias. Next base: position 99,745,684 of record NC_054484.1, on the reverse strand, counting down.
TGTACTGGAACAGCTTGGCTAGGGGCACTGCATGTTCTAGAGCACAGGTCTTCAGTGCTATTGCCAGGGCCCATAGCCTTTGCAATACCCAATGCCTTCAGCCATTTCTTGATATCACGTGGAATGAATCGAATTGGCTGAAGACTGGCATCTGTGATGCTGGGCACATCCGGAGGAAGCCGAGAGGGATCATCCACTTGGCACTTCTGGCTGAAGATTGTTGAAAATGCTCAGGTTCTAGACCGTTCGAGGCTGAGAGTAGCCTGGGTAAGTGGAAGGCAAGCTCACACGTTGAGAAATGGAAAACAACATCCTGAACAGTCTTGTCCAGTAGATATCACTGACTAGCGACAGGTCTGAACACAGCAACATTCTTAGCCACACATGCACTAATTTATTATGAAGCTCCATACACACAATTGCAGGTAAATAGCCTTCACATTTACATTGACATGGTAAACATGCACTGCCATTCAATCAGGAACCATTCAGTGGCTCCATGTGTGGGATTGTGCCCTGACTTCATCAGAAAACACATCTCTGAGCAGCTTCTGGCTTTCTGTCTAGCAGTTACAGAGGATACTTCAACTTCAGAATAATTGCTTACAATGTCGTTGCCTGAACCTCCCCCACCATCACCCAACCCCCACCACCGAGATCCGGCCCAGCTGTACCCCAATGCCCCACCGTCCACCTGATCCCCCCACTATTCCCTACCACCTCCTCCCCGCCGCATCTCTATCGGCCACCTTGACCCCACCACTGTCCACCCTGAGCCCCCCTCACTGTTCACTCCAAGCCCAACGCTATCCACCTGAACATACCCCACTATCCACCCAGACCCCCCTGTAATGTTGTTCACTCAGACACCACCCCCACCATTCCACCGTCCACCCAGACAACTCCACCCCCACCCCCGCCGCCCCACCGTGCACCACTATTTTACCATCAAATGCATTAAAGGTTAAAGTTTGCACACTGGGAAGGCATGACCTCCTTCTGAGGACCATTTTCCCTCCTCCTCCTCCCTCTTCCAGCTGCTTGCTCTACTTTTAGTCCTCCTCTACTTATTTTCCCTGTCGCGCTTTAGTCTCAGGGGGGATACAAACTACTCCAGCAAAGTCTGGGAGTAAATGGTATGTGCAGAATCCTTGAAGTCAAGATAAAGTCCTACAAGAGATTCCACATAGTAATCTGAAACAACTCTAGGAATCTGCAAACACTTCTACAATGGTAGCAAGAGCCAGTAAAACTTAATCAGCAACTAACCTGATAGTATTGATGGTCCCTTTAAATAGCATTGGGTGGGGATGGGAGGGGAGGAGCGGATCCTTCCTGTTACTGAACATCTGTGCAGCTGTGCAAGGTTACAAGAGGTCACTGTAGAGGGTTGTGCTTCAAAATCGCAGCATTGGCATCAAATCAGTGTTATACCTGATTGATGTCACAATCTGGCTTACCCTGTCGACTTCTGTCAGATACTCCCTGCTAACATCTTCAGCAAATTAGTATCTGGTGCTGCTCACAACAGGAGTCGCTCCCACAAATTGGGTGCCATTTTGGAACCAGAACTGCACTTGCAGCAACAAAAAAACTGGGCTCCGAGGAGCTGAGTTTTCTAGTCCTAGCCTCAGTAAGAGTGGCCACAGAGCTGTTGGATTGATCCAAAAACCTGCCTGATTCACTAATGTTCTTTATAGACGGGAAACATCCATCATTACTTGGTCTGGTCCATAGGTGACTCCCGTCCCACATCCCTGAACTGGTTTTTCTCACTGTTTGATGTTTCGTCTCCCCTGAGTTTTCAAGAATGGGTTTCAAAATTACGTACACAAGTCAGCAGTTTGGAATACACATGGTAATAATAAATACAAGGAAATCCACTTGGACAAATAAAGAAGCTGTAAACAACAATTTTGTTTCAAAGTTTTTTTGGTGGAGTCACCCGACTGGTATGTGGAGTCAAGGACAAAGCCATACAGCGCCACTTGCTTGCCGAAGTCGATATTGTCTTTAAGCACCCCCTAGAAATCTTCCTCGCCATGGAAAGTGCTGCGAGAGGCTCACGGGCTTTGCAACACATGGATAATGGAACCGTGCTCCATGTGGGGTGGGAACCTGCCTCCGAGTGTGATGCGAAAACCAGACCTGCAGAATTACAGCGCAATTCAATGTTCACTATGAGAAACATTCAGAGGCCTAACGGAAACACTTCATCAACAACTTCAAGATAAAATTGCCATCGATGTGGAGGTGACCACGGAGCAGATACCTGTAAATTCAGAGAGGCAGAATGTCATTAATGTCATTAGAAGGGACACATGGTTAGGCAATGCCAAACAAAGATGAAGCAACTTGCAAGACAGCAAACAAACATGATCGAGTTAACAGGTACAGCAAAGACTGAAGCTGCTGATACTGATGTGTACGGCTGTGAAAACTGAGTCTGTTATGGTGACAGTACAAGTAAATGAGAAGCCACTGCGTATAGAAGCGGATACTGGTGCCGCAACCATGGTGGTTGGAGAGCACACTTTCAGGCATCTTAATGAAGGAAGACAGCCAATAAACCTGGAGCGGACAACCACCAAGTTAAGAAGTTAGATGGGAGAATCTATTCAAGTCAAAGGCATTGCCACTGTCCCAGTCTGTTACAAGGGACATTCAGCCCAACTGCCTGTGATAATCATAAAAGGGGAGGGACCCAGACTTTTAGGTTGGATACAGAAGATAAAACTCGACTGGTCCGAGATATTTCACCGAACAACAGGTGGAATTCCAGAATTTCTTAAGAAATACAGCATGGTTTTTCGGGATGAATTAAAAATGTTGAAAGGCACGAATGCCAAGATAAATGTCGATCCCCAGGCAACACCACCTTTCTTCAAGGCCAGACCTGTGCCTCATACACTGAAAGAAAAGGTGGATACAGAGCTATACTGGTTAGAAAGCCTGGGGATAATTCAGCCTATGCAATTCTCTGAGTGAGCCACTCCCATAGTTCCAGTGGTCAATCCTGACCAGACCAGACGTATATGTGGAGACTATGGGCAAAATTTTTAGCTTGGTGGGTGGGCAGCCCTGACCTATTCGAGTATAAAATGACACATGTGGACATTGGGTGAACATCCCAACTTCAACATGCAGCTGCACGATATTTCTCTCGGTAGGTGCACGCCAGAGTTGGCAGTGCGCCCATCAACCATTAAAAGGCCTGTTAAAGCCATTTACAAGGTTATTCAATTATATTTGTTACTGCCCATCCAACCTTACTGTTGGCGGGCAGGCGAAAAGGCCAAGCGGCCTTTGCACTTTTTAGGCAACCTCATCCATGAGCGGGATGAGGTTTCCTAAAGCAAATAAAAATAAGATAAAACATTTCATTAATAACATGTCCCTGCTCGTATGACGAGTGGTGTGCAACAGGGATGCTGGGGCCTCAATTTTTCACAATTTATATCAATGACTTGGATGAAGGGGTCAAAGGTATGGTTGCTAAATTTGCTGAAGACACAAAGATAGGTAGAAAAGTGAGCTATGAAGAGGACATAAGGAGGCCACAAAGGGATATAGATGGGCTTAGTGAGTGGGCAAATGACAAATGGAGTATATTGTGGGAAAGTGGGAAATTATCTTTTTGGCAGGAAAAATAAAAAAGGCCCATATTATCTAAATGGAGAGGGATTGCAGAGCTCCAAGATGCGATCTGGGTGTCCCAGTGCATGAATCACAAAAGGTTAGTATGCAGGTGCAGCAAGTAACTAGAAAAGCTAATAAAATGTTATTGTTTATTGTGAGGGGAATTGAATACAAAAGTAGGGAGGTTAGGCTTCAGTTACGCAGGGCATTGGTGAGACCACATCTGGAGAACTGTATACAGTATTGGTCTCCTTATTTAAGGAAGGATGTAAATGCATTGGAAGCTGTTCAGAGAAGGTTTACTAGACTAATACCTGGAATGGGCAGTTTGTCTTATGAGGAAAGCTTAAACAGGCTAGGTTTGTATCCACTGGATTGTAGAAGAGTAAAAGGTGAATTGATTTAAACATACAAGATCCGGGGGGGGGTCTTGACAAGGTCAATCTGGAGACGATGTTTCTTCTTGTGGGAGGATCTAGTACTAGAGGCCACTGTTTAAAAATAAGGGATCGCCCATTTATGACAGATGAGGGCAAATTTTTTCTCTGAGAGGGTGGTGAGTCTTTGGGACTCTGTTCCTCAAAAGACAGCGGAAGCAGAGTCTTTGAATATTTTTAAGGCAGAGGTAGATAGATTCTTGATTAACAAGGGGGCGAAAGGAAATCAGGGGTAGAAGGGAATGTGGAGTTGAGGTTGCAGTCAGATCAGCCATGATCTTATTGAATGGCGGAGCAGGCTCAAGGCCTACTCCGGCTGTTAGTTCGCATGTTCATAAAATCAGGGTCATTACAGAATCAACTCGGAGTGAGATCTGCTGCATGTAAAAGCCATGGAATAAATGAACAAGCCCATCTGCAACTAGGCAAAGAAGAAGAAAATATTTGGTAATGTGTAACATGTTTAACACATTTAATGTGTTTGCAAATGCCTTGGGAGACTGGGTCTTGATCGGGGTGCTTTCACATGTCTTATCAGCCATCTATTAAATCTGATGACAGGAACGGTTTATAATTGGACACAAAAGCAGAGACCACAACTGATGCTTGCAATTGTTTTTCCCAGGTTACAGCCATCCGTTTTTTTTCAGCTCGATTGATTTAGACGTGCTGGTTATACAGCATTAAATATTCATTAGGAGCTGCGAGTTCGTTTGTTGGTGATGGGAAAAGCAGACCCTCCTTATTTGCTTGGAATTGTCTTGGGGCAATTTGCCAATCTGCTCAGGACATTCAAACTGACTGGTGGGGGGGGGGGGCGGGGAGTTGAGTATATAAACACCAGCAGCCATGCAAAAGAAATGCAAGTGAGCCTTTATTTCTTGTGCAGATTAACTGACTGATGATCAACTCCCATTTACAGTAATTAAAAGCCATAACCCTTGCTGTGCAGTCTAGTCAAACTAGGACCCAGGCCCAAATCCAAGGGGAACTTAAAAATTCTACAATGCACTCAAGCAAATCGATAAGGAAAGTTATGTCATTGCATTCAAAAGGAAGCATTTACTAAACCGTGACACACAGGCATTCTGTGCACATGCTATTTTTGTGAACTGTGATTCCTCCACTCAGTCTCAATTGTGACTCAGTCTCCAAATCAGAAGGTCATAGGTACAAGCCTCACTCCAATGACTCAATGCAAAATTTAGGTACAAGTAAGTGGGGCTGGTGCTGTGTAACCTCTGTACCGGGTCTCAAGCAGCCATAAACACCAGCAGCCCATTACAGGCTTGTCCAGCATTGCCTCTCCCCACTCCCATGGCCTACATGTGGACCACCAGCACAACATTGGAGCTGAACAGAATTTGCAGGCCCCTGGTTGGTAAGCCAGAATTGACAGGCATATTTTGCACCATCAGCCTCAGGCCTGAGGCCTGCACTGGTCAGTCACTCTGCCAACAAGGAGGCAAATTTCTCCCCCACTGTTCCAGGTTGTGAGTCATACTTTCAGCAGTCACAACAGTTGTGCACAGTTTAAACATGATTTCAGCTCCTTATTATCGAAGCAGTTCCTATAAAACCAAACCTTTTGATTGTCAACAGTCACTGAGTATCTCCAAGCTATGTTAGGAGGAGAGAGAAACAGAGACTCATAACTTCCAAGCTCCAGGCTGTCATATTGGGGAGGGGTACCTGAAAGATGTGCTGGGGTACCCGCCCCCTCCCCCCACCCTCTCCACAGATGTTCACAGGTAACATTTGTATGAAAATTTCCCAGGAGTGCAAACTTTCCCTGGACAATTGCCGTGCACTGAGAACCATCCGGAAGTGTGAAAATCACAATCTTTGTATGATTCCAACTGGGTTACACCAATAGTCACTCTGAAAATGTTAGAAGAATTAAAGCCTCTTCTAACTTCTGGGTAACTGGTGGACAGACCCACAGGAATCCCCCCTCCCTAACACCCGAAACTGCAGGGGACTGCCTCCAGAATACCGTCCCCACCTGACCGCTGATCCCAGGGGTATCCATGCGCCCCCCCCCCCCCCGACAACCCACATGGGACTGTCCCCCACCCCCAAGGGACTACACCTTCCGACAGGATACTCCCCACCCCACAGGATAGCCCCCATCCCCATGGGGACTCTTGCCCCACCCTGCCAAGCCCGATTCTCAGCCCCACCCTCCCCAAGAACTGACTGACCCGACCCGCGTCCCCCCCCCCTCCAACATCCCCTACCCCAAGACCCGACTCAACTGACACCACCACCTCACCCCACTCCTCCCCCGCAAGGCCCTACCTGACACCACCCTGAGGCACGACCCAATCGCCCTCCCCCCATGTGCCCCCCTCGTCCAGGCCCAACACTCAACCTGATACCTCCCAGGGACCTAAGCCCCCATTCCCCCAATCCCCAAGGTGTGCATCCCCCAACACTCACTCCCCAAGGCCAGAAACTCCCCCACCCCCACCAGGCCTGTCCCTCTCCCAACCCCCACACACCCCTCACCCCCATAAGGCCCCACCCAACCCCACCCCCCACCAAGGCTCCACCTGACCCTTGCCCCCTGCCCCCCGCACTAATCCTATCCATTTACCTTACACACTTGCCTTGACAAAGACCTATAAAGTTACCTGGTTCACAGCAGCTAGTGACATAAATAAAGGGGGGGGGGGTGGGGTGGCTACCTTCCCTTCAACTGAGCAGCCCTTCGACACTAGGCCCTGATGATTCGTTGCACTACTCGGGTCTCACCCGGGCTCATTCGGAAGGTCGGGTAAGGTGGGATTGCCTGTGTTTCAGAGTAAGAAAAGAGTTGACGTTTCGAGTCCTCATGACCCTTCAGTTCTGTCGAAGGGTCATGAGGACTCGAAACGTCAACTCTTTTCTTCTCCGCCGATGCTGCCAGACCTGCTGAGTTTTTCCAGGTAATTCTGTTTTTGTTTTGGATTTCCAGCATCCACAGTTTTTTTGTTTTTATTTCAGAGTAAGTACTTCCAAGCGGAGTGAATTGCCACTCCTTCAGAAGCTACGGCCCATTGTTTCAGGCTGCTGAGTATTTCTGACCTGAGACTTTCCAGCATTTTCTATTGCCCCTTCAAATTTCCAGCGTCTGCAGTATTTTGCTTTTTTATGATGGGAGGAGACTATTCTGTACTCTGTATTTGTCTGCCATCTAGTGAAAGCACAGCAAAATACATGTTGGAAAGGATGAAACACAGATTGCCACAATGACTAAAAGATTTGGTCTCCAGTTGTACTTGCCTTTCAAGTCGATCTGGGTCTGGTTTGCTCCCCAAGCCCTTCTTACTGCCTGGCCAAGTTAGAACTGACCGATAGAAACATAGAAAATAGGAGCAAGAGTAGGTCATTCAGCCCTTCGAGCCTGCTCCACCATTCAATATGATCATGGCTGATCCTCTACCTCAACATCGTACTCCTGCACTCTCCCCATTTTCCTTGATGCCTTCAGAGTCTAGCAATCTATCTATTTCCTTCGTAAATATATTCAATGACTTGGCCTCCACAGCCTCTGAGGTAGAGAATTCCACAGGTTCATCCAACCTCTGAATGAAGAAGTTTCTCCTCACCTCAGTGCTAAATGGTCTACCCCGTATCCTGAGACAATGACCCCTTGTTCTAGACCCCCCAGCCAGCGGAAATATCCTCCCTGCATCCAGTCTGTCCATCCCTGTTAGAATTCTATATGTTTCAATGAGATCTCCTGTCATTCTTCTAAATTCCAGTGAATACAGGCCTAGTCAGCCCAACCTCTCCTCAAATGACAATCCTGCCATCCCAGGAATCAGTCTGGTGAACCTTTGCCGCATTCTCTCTATGGCAAATATATCCTTTCTTAGGTAAGGAGACCAAAACTGCATATAATAATACTCCAGGTGTGGTCTCACTACTGTACAGCTGCAGTAAGACGTCCTTGCTCCTGTACTCAAGTCCCCTTGCAATGAAGGCCAACATACCATTTGCCTACTTAACCACTTGCTGCACCTGCATGCTTGCTTTCTGTGATTGGTATACAAGGACACCCAGGTCCCTTTGTACATCAACATTTCCCAATCTATCACCATTTAAATAATGCTCTGCCATTCTGCTTTTCCTACCATAGTGGATAACTTCACGCTTACCCACGTTATACTGCATCTGCCATGTGTTTGCCCATTCACTCAACCTGCCTAAATCACCTTGAATCCTCTTAACATGCCCCTCATCGCTCACATTTCCACCAAGTTTCATGTCAGCAAACTTGGAAATATTACATTTGGTTCCCTCATCCAAATCATTGATATATATTGTGAATAGCTGGGGCCCAAGCACTGATTCTGCAGTACCCCACTCTGCCATTCTGAAAAAGACCCATTTATTCCTACTGTTTCCTGTCTGCTAACCAGCTCTCAATCCGTGTCAATATATTACTCCCCAGTCCCATGTGCTTTAATTTTACACACTAACCTCTTATGTGGGACTTTATCAAAAGAGTTCTGAAAATCCAAATACACCATATCCAATGATTCTCCCTCATCTATTCTGTTAGTTATGTCCTCAAAGAACTCCAGTCGGTTTGTCAAACATGATTCCCCTTTCATAAATCCATGCTGACTTTGTCTAATCCCACTGATTTTTTTTTAAGTGCCCTGTTGTCACATCCTTTATAATAGACTCTATCATTTTCCCTACTACTGATGTTAGGCTAACGGGTCTGTAATTCACTGTTTCCTCCCTCCCTCCTGTTTTAAATAGTGGGGTTACATTTACCACCCTCCAATCTGCTTGGACTGTTCCAAAATCTATAGAACTTTGGAAGATGACAAGCAACACATCCATTATTTCCATGGCCACCTCCTTTAGTACCCTGGAATGTAGATTATCAGGCCCAGGGGATTTATTGGCTTTCAGTCCCATTAATTTCTCCAGCATTTTTTTTAGTAATACTAATTCCCTTCAATTCCTTCTTCTCGCTAGACCTTTGTTTCCCTAGTACTTCTAGGAAGTTATTTGTGTTTTCCTCCGTGAAGACAGAACTAAAGTAGTTGTTTAATTGCTCTGCCATATCCTTGTTTTCTATTATAAATTCTCCTGTTTTGGACTGTAAGGGACCTACATTTGCCTTCGCTAACCTTTTTCTTTTTATATATTGATAGAAGCTTTTACAGTTCGCTTTTATGTTCCTTGTAAGTTTACTCTCATACTCTATTTTTCCCCTTTTAATCAATCTCTTGAACCTCCTTTGCTGAATTCTAAACTGCTCCCAATCCTCAAGCTTGCTACTTTTTCCAACAGTTTTATACGACTCCTCTTTGGATCTAATACTATCCTTAACTTTTTTTGTTAGCCATGGTTGGGCCGCTTCTCCTGTTGCGTTTTTGCGCCAGAAAGGAATGTATAACTGTTGCATACATTTGTTCCTTAAATATTAGCCATTGTCTATCCGCCGTCATGCCCTTTAATGAAGTTCCTCAATCTATTTTAGCCAACTCATGCCTCATACCTTCGTACTTTCCTTTGTTAAGATTTAGGACCCTAATTTCAGATCAGACTACTTCACTTTCCATCCTAATGAAGAATTCTATCATGTTATGGTCACTGTTCCCTAAAGGACCCTGCACAACAAGATTATTAATTAACCCCTTCTCATTACACAATACCAAATCTAGGATAGCCTGTTCCCTATTCGGTTTCTCGACGTACTGGTCTAAAAAAACCATCTCGTACACACTCCAGGAATTCATTTGCCACAGTATCATTGCTAATTTGGTTTGCCCAGTCTATATGTAGATTGAGGTCACCCATGATCACTGCAGTACCCTAGTTACATGCATCTCTAATTTCCTGTTTAATGCTTTCCCCGACCTTGTCACTACTGTTTAGAGGCCCATAGACAACTCCCACTAATGTTTTCCACCCCTTGTTGCTTCTTAGCTCCACCCAGGTTGATTCTACATCTAGATTGTCTGGGTCAATATCCTCTCTCCCTATCGCATTGATTTCATCCTTAACTTACAACGCCACACCACCTCCCTTTCCTTTTTGCCTGTCCGTCCTAAATATCAAATACTCTTGGATATTCGGTTCCCAGCCTTGGTCACTCTACAGCCATGTCTCCGTAATCGCAAGCATATCATACCCATTTACATCTAATAGGCTGTTAATTCATCTACTTTATTGTGAATGCTCCGTACATTCAGATACACTGTATTTAGACTTGTCTTCTTAACATTTTTACACATTTTTTTGTACTATGGCCCTATCCGCTGCTAGCCCTTGTTTCCTCTGCCTTCCACTTTTGCTTTCTACTTTTCTGTCTTTCATTCCTATCTTTGTTTCCCTCTTGTGTCTCCCCGCTCAGGTTCCCATCCCCCTGCCAGTACCCCTGTGAATACCCCTGCAAGGATATTGGTCCTTGTCCTGCTGGGGCACAACCCATCCAGCTTGTACAGGTCCCATCTTCCCCAGAATCAGTCCCAATGCCCAAGGAATCTAAATCCCACCCTCCTGCACCATCTCTGCACCCAAGCATTCATCTGGTCTACTCTCCTATTCCTGATTTTGCTAGCACTTGACACTGGGAGTAATCTTAAGGTTACCACCTATGAGGTCCTGCTTTTTAATTTATTTCCCAGCTCCCTATATTCTGCTTTCAGGGCCTCACCCCTCTTTTTACCTATGTCGTTGGTACCAATATGGGTCACAAACTCTGGCTGTTCACCCTCCCTCTTCAGAATGTCCTGAAGCCACTTAGTGACATCCCTGACCCTGGCACCAGGGAGGCAACATACCATCCTGGAGTCACATCTGTGGCCGCAGAAACACCTATTTATTCCCCTTACGATAGAATCCCCTATTGCTATTGGTCTCCCACTCTTTTTCCCCCCTCTGTGCAGCTGAGCTACTCGTGGTGCCACAGACTTGGATCTTGCTGCGTTCCCCTAAGAAACCATCTCCCCAGCGGTATCCAAAACAGAAGATTTGTTGGAGAGGGAGATGGACCCAGGGGAACTCCTGCACTACCTGCCTAGTACTTTTACTCTGTCGGGCGGTCATCCATTCCCTTTCTGCCTGTGCACTCCTTACCTGTGGTGTGACCGCCTTACCCTATGTGCTGTCCACGAAGATCTCATCCTTGTGGATGCTCAACAGTGACTCCAGGTGCAGATCGAGCTCTGAAACATGCATTTTGAGTAGCTGCAGCTAGAGACACTTCCTGCACACATGGTGGAAGTGTCCCTGACTTCCCACATGGCACATGAGGAGCATTCCACTTGGCCAAGCTGCCCTGCCATTACTTACCCTTAAATTACTCCCTTTACTTCTATTTCCTCTAGTTTAGAGGATATTAAGGACAGAAGAAATACTTACCAAGGTCATCACTCTTCTTACTGAGGAAAGGTAGAAAATGAAAGGATCACCTCCTTCCCTCTTCAGCGAACTCCCTCTCTCACCAAACTCCAACTGAAGCACTCTATTGCAGCCCATAGCAGCACCCCAGTGCAGACAAAAGCAGCACTGTAGATGGCTTGCTTTTATGCTATCTGAGCCTAGCTTCTGAAAACCTGTTTAAGCCAGTTAACTAATTAACTAGCTGCAGCTGCAAGCAGAGCCTTTATAACCCCTGTTTTAAAGCTGGACAGATCTCACCTTCTCCCAACCCAAAGACTAACTTTTAGTCAGTTGCTAAATTAAAGAAAGATTAGGCTTTAGATGGAAATTAACCCTTAAAAGTCCCTCTCTCACCAAACTCCAACTGAAGCACCCTCATGCAGACAGAAGCAGCACTCTAGATGGGATATATTACCTTGGTTTTTACTGGAAAGGCCGAGGGCTCTAGAATGAATGACCACAGCTGAAAAATTAACTGTAAGAGATTTAGAGTAGCTGGGCAGGAGAAATTACTTTATATGGAGTTTTGTGTCAGCTCCAGTTAAAGGGTACTTCTACAGAATCCATAGGCAATGAGCAGGGTAACTATCAGGCCTACCCCACTCAGGATCCTTCAGCAGCCCCAGTGGTCAACAACTCCCACTGATAAGTCATCATTCCGCTTTTTAAAATTGTGGATCCAGGAGCAGGAGGGTTTTTCTCCAACTCCACAGGGGTCACCATTCTCCCCACTCTGTAGCCTGCTCCAATTCCCTGCTCTCAGGAATTAACTGCTGGCCACAAGGTAGGAGGCCCAAGGCCTAACATTGATGTCTTCACTCAGGATGAACTGTCGGGGTGGGGATGGGGGGTCGGAGACCAACACCAATCGCTCAAGCTGAGTACAATGATGGGGCATATGGACTAATTTCCATCAATCCACAATCCTCTTAGTTCAGGCATGGCCAATCACACATGCAAATTTGGATCTGAACTTGGGCCCAGGCTAATTTCTAGGCCACTGTCTTTTGAATATGACAGTAAATGAAGGCACTGGACAGGTGAATGTTAAAGATCCAAAGACATGTCCAGGGAGTTCTCCTGAAATCTTAGTCAACATTCCTTCTACAGCCATTAAAAACAGCTATTTGGTTATTAATTTGCTGTTTGTATGTCCTTGCTGTAGCCAAGTTGACTGTCACCCTTGACCACAGTGGCAGGCGTGAACCATTGGTTGTAAAGTGCTTTGGTACATATTGGTTAGGCTTTTCCTAAATACAATATTGTTCTTAACTGGGAATAAACTAAATTGTGACCAACAGTATTGTAACTGCAACATTGTCAGTCCTCCCATTCTTTGTAGTGGCTCATTTTGAAGACCACAAACTGTATTGAGTTCTGGAAGCTTCTGTGTATAAAGATCATTTAATCCCCTTGAGAAGAGAAAGGTTTTTTATCAACCTTCAAAGTTCAGCCTTCAATGCTTCCTTTCACATGGCAGTCAGCTGTGACTCAGTGATAACAGTTCTGCCTCTGAATCAGAAGGTTGAGGTTCATGTCCCACTCCAGAGACTTAAAAACATGATCTGGGATGATGCTTCAGAGGTGTTGTCTTTCAGATGGAATTTTAAGCTGAGCCTCCTCATCTACCTTTCTGGTTGATGTAAAAGATCCCATGGCATAATTTAAAGAAGAGCAGGAGAATACTTCTAAGCATTCTGGCCAATAAATATCCCTCAAAAACAGGTTATCTGGCTATTAACTCATTGCTGTTTGTGGGGCCTTGCTTGGTGCAAATGAGCTGCTGCAATTCCTGTATTACTACAAGGGTGACAATCAAGGGTGTTTTATTGCCAGTATAGCACTTTGGGACATCCTGAAGCTCTTCCCTCTCTCTGTTCTTGACACTGTTACTATACCAGTCTTGCAATATAAAAGTCTTGCATTATCGCTACACTGTAGTTTTTATATTTCTGCAACTTCCATGAAAATTCAGTCCTCAATATTTTTCTCACTTGTTGCTGACCTATAGAATACAGCCAGTAGTACCTCTATTGTTTCTTAGCTCTAACCAAAGAGATCCACTCCTTGACCCCTCTAGGACATCTTTCTCTGACACTGTAATATTCTCCTTTATCAACATTGACAATCCTCCTTTCTTTCTTTCCATACTTTTCCTGAACATCCTGCATCCAGAAATATCTAGCATCTAGTCCTGCCATTTTTGAGTCAGGTCTGCATTTTTTGCCACAACATCGAACTCCCATGTGATTTTTTGTGCCTGCAGCTCACCACCTTTATTTGCCATGCCTTTTACATTTACATACATGCGCTGTAAACATAACTAAGACCTTACTCTCTCTCAATCTGTTGAGGTGCAACCCACCCAGCCTGTGCATGTCCCACCTTCCCCAGAACTGGTCCCAATGTCTCAGGATTCTAAAGCCTTCCCTCCTACACCATCTCTCAGTGCACATTTATTTGCTCCATCCTTCTATTTCTATTCTCCCTGGCACATGGCACCAAGAGTAATTTGGAGATTACTGTTGAGATCCTGCTTGGTCATTTCTTTCCTAGCTCACAATAATCTGCCTGTAGGACCACATCCCTATTTCTACCTGTATCATTGTTACTAATATGGACCACAACCCCTGGCTGTTTACCCTCTTTCTTTAGAGTGTTCAGCAGATGCTCAGTGACATCCTTGGCCTTGGAACCTGGGAGGGCCATTCTGGATTCACATCTGCAGCTGCAGAAACATCTGCCTGCTCCCCTAAAGCTCAAATCCCCTATCACTATTGTATTTCAAATCTTCTCCTTTTCTCCTTTATAGTTGATTCAGCCATGGTGCTGTGGGCTTAGCTCTGGCTGAACTCCCCAGATGATCTGCCACGCTCATCAGTATTCAGAACTGAACTCAGGTTGGAGAGTGAGATGCACTAATCCCCTGCTTCTCCTTGACTGCCTGCTGTCACCTATTCCCTCTCTGCTTGCACATATTTAAGCCACAGAGTGACATCCAGAAATGAGCTAAGCATGTAGCACTCAACCTCAAGGATGCATCACAGTGATGCCAGCTGCTGTTCAAACTCAAACACAGAGCTCAAGCTGCTCCCACTGACAACACTTCCTGCATAAGTGACTGTCCAGAACACGAGAAGGCCAGAAGTTCCCACGTGGAACAGAATGTGCATTCTACAGTCGCCCTGCCATACCCCTATTTTTCAGTCTAACTAAACTTAACAGAAACAAACTAAAGATTTATTTAATACTTATATTGAAAAACTTGCCAGCTGCTCATGAAACAGCACCTTCTTTCGTGCTGAAGTTATTTTTTTTTTTACCTGGCTCCCTGACGCTCGTGCTCACTCTGCTCTGTTGCTCTATCACTTTACCCTGTTGACTTCCAGCAATTTCTTTCCCTCAGATTCACTCTCTCTGGCTCCTGGTGACTCCATTTTGGTCTCCAGTATTGTTTCCTCATGCTTGCTCAATGAGAAAAAAATATTTCTTCGTTACTTATTGAAATGAACTATAATGTTCTAATTATGTTAAGATTTTATCATTAATGCTGCAATTAATGGCTATAATCCTTCCTCTACTCTCAATCCTCCCCACTTTTCGAGACTTCGGTTACACAGAGACCATCACAAACTGATTTTCTTTCTCTAATACACAAACTTTCACTCAAATTTAGGAATGATATGAAAAGTCTGGATTGTTTGGAAATGTACTGACCCTTCATCTTGGATCAAATTTGGGAAGATGTGGTTAACCAAAGAGTAGAGACAAGGCAAGAGAGACAGGTATTAATATGGGAGATGATAAAGACTGTGACAGGAAGGGACAGAGGGTACAAATCCAAGAATAAATCAACAGATAATGCTCGATGCTACAAAAATAATAAAAGGACAAAATTAAAGGCTCTGTATCTGAACACACATAGAATTAGAAACAAAACAGATGAATTGATAGTGCAAATAGACATACATAAGTATGATCTGATCGCCATTACAGAGACATGGCTGCAGGATGGCAGAGATTGGGACCTGTATATTGAAGGGTATGTGACATTTAGAAAGGACAAGAAGTTGGAACAGTTGGAGGGGTGGCTCTGTTAATTAATGATGGTATTAGTACATTAGAGAGGGATGACCTAAGTTCAGGAAACTAGGATGTAGAAATGGTTTGGGTTGAGATGAGTAATGATAAAGGTAAGAAGTCACTTGTGGGAGTGTTGTACAGGCCCCCTAATTGTAACTACACAGTAGGGCAGAGTATAAATGAAGAGATAATGGGAGCTTGCCAGAAAGGTACCAAAATAATCATGGGAGATTTTAATCTACATGTAGATTGGAAAAATCAGCTGGGCAAAGGTCACGTAGACGAAGAGATCATAGATTGTTTTTGGGATAGTTTCTTTGAACAACATGTTCTGGAGCCATCCAGAGAGCAGGCAATACTAGACCTGGTATTGAGCAATGAGATAAGATTAATTGATAAAAACAAAAAAACTGCGGATGCTGGAAATCCAAAACAAAAACAGAATTACCTGGAAAAACTCAGCAGGTCTGGCAGCATCGGCGGAGAAGAAAAGAGTTGACGTTTCGAGTCCTCATGACCCTAATTGATAACTTCCTAGTGAAGGCAGTCCTATTTAGCAGCGATCGTAATATGATTGAATTTTACAATAATTTTGAGGAAAACACAAATGCTTCCAAGACTAGTATTTTAAACTTAAATCAGGGCATTTATGAGGGCATGAAAGCAGAGCTAGCCAAAGTGAACTGGCAAATGAGGTTAAGGGTTAGGTCAATAGAGGTCCAGTGGCAGACATTTAAAGGGATATTTCAGAATACACAGAATATATCCATCCCAATGAGAAAGAAAAATTCCAAGGGGAGGGCCCACAATCCGTGGTTAACTAAAAAAGTTCAAGACGGTATCAAACTTAAAGAGAAAGCACATCATTACGCAAAGACAGATGGCAGGTCAGAAGATTGGAAAGAATATAAAGGATGACAAAAAGATTAATAAGGAGGGGAAAATTAGAGTATGGAGAAAGCTAGCTAGTAACATAAAAATGAAAATTAAGAGTTTCTATGGATATTTAAATAAGAAAAGAGTTAACAAAGTGAGTGTTGGTCCTATAGAGATTGCGTCTAGGGAATTGATAATGGAAAATAGGGAGATGGCGGATAAATTAAACAGGTATTTTGCTTCAATCTTCACTACAGAGACACAAGTAACATCCCGGGAATAGCTGTAAATCTTTAAGATCCTGAGGGGTCTTGACAGGGTGAATGTGGAGAGGATGTTTCCTCTTGTGGGAGAATCTAGAACTAGGGGTCACTGTTTAAAAATAAGGGGTCGCTCAGTTAAGACAGAGATGAGGAGAATTTTCTTTTCTCAGAGCATTGTCAGTCTTTGGAACTCTCTTCCTCAGAAGGCGGTGGATGCAGAGTCTTTGAATATTTTTAAGGCAGAGCGAGATAGATTCTTGATTAACAGGGAGGTGAAATGTTATTGGGGGTTGACAGGAATGTGGGGTTGAGTTTACATTCAGATCAGCCATGTTCTTATTGAATGGCAGATCAGGCTCAAGGGGCTGAATGGCCTACTCCTGCTCCTAATT